>NC_048299.1:5912308-6092305 GCF_013100865.1 Trachemys scripta elegans | reverse complement strand
TTAGGCTTGAATAGAGACTGGGAATGGCTGAGCCATTACAAACATTGAATCTATCTCCCCATGTAAGTATTATCACACCTTTTATCAAACTGTCTGTAGTGGGCTAGCTTGATGATCACTTCAAAAGTTTTTTTCTCTTTCTTAATTGGCCTCTCAGAGTTGGTAAGACAACTCCCACCTTTTCATGCTCTCTGTACGTGTATATATATATCTCCTCAATATATGTTCCATTCTATGCATCCGAAGAAGTGGGCTGTAGCCCACGAAAGCTTATGCTCAAATAAATTTGTTAGTCTCTAAGGTGCCACAAGTACTCCTGACATTGCTTGCTATTTTATCACTTGAAAATACCATTGGCCAGCCTTTGGGTCTCTCTGACACTGTGCCTCAGTTCGCAAGGGCAAAGTCGAGAAAAGCGCCCTTCGGGACCAAAGGACTGGGGTTAACATTCTGAGGCTGTCACCTACTGTAACACTATTTAATGCTGGTCCGCCCAATGTTGGTGCACTGTTCAATTCCTTGATGTTACTACATTTCAGTTATTCTTAAAATTAAAAAGTTTCTGTAAGCTTAGAGGAAGCAAATGTTTTTAATTTGCTTATATATGGCATGAATACATACAGATTTACAGATCCTAGCATGCAAATTTATTGTCTTCTATGACAGGGATAAATCGTAAATGCAAATTGTGCATCAAAGGTGTGAAATGGGCTACAGATGCAATAAAATATAAGGTATTCGAAAGTTTAACAAAAGGAAGGAGGATGCCGAAGACGCTCCTCGCCTTAGGTGCCATTTGGTCTAAGGCCGGCCCTGGAAGGAGGGATGGGATGGCAGTGCTGTTTTGTCAAGACAGCTAGAGTTATATACAGGAGAGCTTGTCAAGAGGCAGGGTGTAGAAAGCCCCAGGGAGGGGAGAAGTAAAAGGCCTGGGGCAGTGCAATGTTGGTATGAGCTGGAGGTCCAGTGTGGGCACTGGTTTTATTTAGGGGGCCCACCTGGGAGCTTCCTGTGAGGGTTAGATGAGTCTCCCCTTCCACACCTGTATCAACAGCGGGTGAACCCAGGGCAGGGGCTGGTGGGAAAGGACTATTGTTTGGGCCTAGGTTCTTTTTATATAATATAGATACTACAGCAGTAGAAACGTCTCTGAAAACTACTTGCATTATGATTAGGGCCCTACCAAATTCACGGTCCATTTTGGTCAATTTCACAGTCATAGGATTTTAAAAATCATAAATTTCAGGATTTCAGATCATTAAATCTGAAATTTCACCGTGTTGTAATTGTAGGGGTCCTGACTCAAAAGGGAGTGTGTGTGTGTGTTTGTGTGTGTGTGTGTGTTTGTGTGTGGGTTTGCAAGGTTATTGTAGGGGAGTTGCGGTACTGATACCCTTACTTTTGCGCTGCTGCTGGTGGCGGCTCAGCCGTCAGAGCTGAGCAGCAGGAGAGCGGTGGCTGCTGTCCGGGAGCCCAGCTCTGAAGGCAGAGCTGCCGCCAGCAGCAGCATAGAAGTAAGGATGGCCTGGTATGGTACTGCCACCCTTACTTCTGCACTGCTGCTGGCAGGGTGCTGCCTTCAGAGCTGGGCATCCAGCCAACAGCCACTACTCTCTGGCTGCCCAGCTGTGAAGGCAGCGCAGAAGTCAGTGTGGCAATACTGCGACACCCCTAAAATACCCTTGCAACCTCCCTGCAACTCCCTTTTGGGTCAGGACCCTCAGTTTGAGAAACGCTGGCCTCCCCCATGAAATCTGTATAGTATAGGATCAAAGCACACAAAAGACTAGATTTCATGGTCTGCGACGCGTTTTTCATGGCCATGAATTTGGTAGGGCCCTAATTATGATAGAGCCTGGAACCCCCAAATGAGACCAGGAGTGGGACCCCATTGTGTGAGGCGCTGGACCAACACATGGTCTGAGACAGTCCCTGAAGGGCTTGCAGCCTGAACAGGCAATACAAAAGGTGGGAGAGAGTAATATTATTATCCCCATTTTGTAGTGGGGAAAATGAGGCCTGGAGAGGTAGAAGTGACTTTCCCAAGGTCACCCAGGGAGTCTGTGGCAGAGCTGCGCCTTGACCCCAGATCTTCTGAGTCGCAAGCCAGTTCCTCAGTCCCACCAATAGCCTTGCTCCAAACTAAAAGGGGGGAGCCTTTGCTCAGTACAGTATCTAAGGCAGGTTTGCTTTCGCCCAGCAGCAGTTGAATGTAGGAAGAGATGCAGACAGATAATATTTTATCAGACTCAAGGAAAGATCTTGTTTGGTGCAGGCTGAGCCTCGGTTTGCAGGTGTCCCCTGGCCTGTGTGCTCATATACATCGTCCTGGCTTCAAGATAAGGCTGTGCTTACACAATACAGACATTCAGCAGAGGCAGTCAGAGCCACGCAGCCATCCCAATTGAAGGCATTTGAGTTCCTCTCCCGGACAGTTATGTTTCTGATGAAGTTAATTGAAGTTTCTAGACAGTTGCTGTTATCGTCAGGCAGCGAACTGATGTCAGAGCCTGACCCGATATGAAAATGTTCTCGGCAAAGCACAGACAATAGGCTCCAGTGTTCAGGCACTGTTTCTTTTCAGGAAACGTTTATATTAATACGACGTTTAACATATTGGGCACGATGGGATCAGAGAATCTATAGACGTTCTTATAGTTCTTTTACTTACAAGCTGCGGCTGGTGGTAAATTTAATTTCTGCTCCCCCCCCCCGTGGCTTGCACAAAAGCGCAGCTACCACCTAGGGAAAGTATCTAGGCATGAATATACGTGACAGTGCAGAACAGTGAGTAGCTACAGGTCTTGTCTCCCTCTCGCTCCCCAGTGAAGCCATGAGGGGAATTCCCTATGGATGTGGAGCCCAGCTGACGTTGCTGGGATTCCATGGGACTGGGGCCCACATCCAGAAAAGCCCGTGAGTCATTGACATCAATGACTGACTGGCATGCTTCAGTACTTTGCTGGATCAGGGCATAGAAAGGTCTGCCTGTGTGGAGCCAATGATAGGATCAGGAGCTACCAGGTTACTGTAATTTAGAGGATACAAAATAGATCCACTAGTGATCCCTGGTAATCCATATGATCGGGATCTAGTTTGGATTAGGTTGTAATGTCTATACAAGCCTGGCAAACTATAGCCTAAATCGGCCTGGCCATGGGTCTGTCTCATTACAAGGCCTGATTAAAGCACTGAAGGGATCCTCTTCATGCATGGCTGATGGACTCCTTCTTCGAGTCGACACACTTAAACCCAGGAGCGCCGCCAGCTTTTCTACCACCCTAGGCGGCGGAAGGTCCCGCCCCGAAATGCCGCCCCCCACAGAGGCGGCGGAAGGTCCCGCCGTCGAAATACTGCCGCGGTCGCTGCCCCCCAAATTGTAGCGCCCTAGGCGACCGCCTAGGTTGCCTAATGGGTTGCGCCAGCCCTGCTTAAACCTCCATGAAGCTAATGCCAGGGGGAAATCGCTCATGGGCCTTCTTAAGCCTTGTGCATGTGCAGCAAGTGTTCTTGATGTCATCTGACCCTGGTTCAATGGATGGGAATGGCGTGATGCAGTGCATCGGGCTCCCTGTGTCTATCTTAGACACTTAGATGCTTCCCACCACCAAAGCATCTGAGCACCTCACAATCTGTCCTGACAGCACCCCTGGAGGTGGGGAAGTGCTATTATCCCCATGTTACGGGTGGCAGAGAGACTAAGCGACTTGCCCAACATCACACAGGAAGTCTGTGGCAGGGCAGGAAATTGGCAGTAAGTCTCCCACATCCCATCACCACTGGGCCATCCTTCATCTCCTTTCATTGAACCTTGATTACAGAAGGGGAGCAGCACCCACTGTGCCTCTCCATGCTGCATATCGAACTCCTGGGGGGAAATGGGGTTGGTCCCATCACAGGTCTAAAGTGACTGCATTAAAATGTAGTTATAGGAGCACATCTTCGCAGGGCGGAAGCCAATGGCCAAACTCCCGCTGACTTCAGTGGGGCTTTGATTTGACTCATACGCAGGAGTGTGACTGTGACATTGTGTGGCTGTGGATTTAGTCTCTGTCTATGGCTTCCTGCTCGGTTTGAAGGACAGCAGGTGCCTTTTCTAACAGCCAGGCCTGGAAACTCAGCCTGGGATCTGAAAGCTGAGCAGTATCCAATCTGCCTCCTGCATCTTTGTCACATCAAGGCCCTGGCCATATTCAGATCGAGAGCAGTGGTACTCAGACAGTGATACCGAGTATGTGGGTTGGTTCTACGGAAAAGAATCCGAGTCCATTCGAATGACTGTGAAGAAGGGGGAGCACCGAAGTACGGCTGACTGTCAGATGTGGGACACTAGGGCTGAAGGTTTCAGAACGGTGGTGCTACAGCTTTCTCCTGTGACAACACCCCACATGGCTATCTTCCAATGGAGTTGGTGAGAGATGGCTGGGGAACAAAACCACCTTGGACAGCTGACATCAAACATGGACATGCTGAACACCAAGGGCCAGATCCTTGTTGACACGAAGGCCCCTTTTACACCTCCCTGGAAACATTTACACTGCGTGTGCGTCCCCCTTTGTTTTGTCAGCCTGGTAAGAGGTGGGTGGAAATGCTGACAGGGTCGTGTAAAGGAACCTTCGTGTCAAGGAGTCTTGCCGAAAATAAAATTCAGCCCTCTGGCAGGACCACGTAAACCTAAACCATCCTTGACAGGTGCTTGGCCAATCTGTTCTCTGAAACCTCCCATGATGGGGATTTCACAACCTTCCTTGAAAGCCTATTAAGAGATGAACTACCCTTAGGGTACGTCTATACTTACCTCCAGGTCCGGTGGTAAGCAATCAATCTTCTGGGATCGATTTATTGCATCTTGTCTAGACGCGATAAATCGATCCCGGAAGTGCTCGCCGTCGACGCCGGTACTCCTGCTCTGCGAGAGGAGTACGCGGAGTCGACGGGGGAGCCTGCCTGCTGTGTGTGGACCCGCGGTAAGTTCGAACTAAGATACTTCGACTTCAGCTACGTTATTCACATAGCTGAAGTTGCGTATCTTAGTTCAAAGTGGGGGGTTAGTGTGGACCAGCCCCTAGAGTTGGAAAGTTTTTTCGAATAGCTAACCTAAATCTCGTTTGCTTCAGATTAAGGCCATTATTTCTTGTCCCATCATTAGTGGACATGGAGAACAATTGATGAGCATCCTTTGGATAACAACCCTTACCATATTTGAAGACTGTTATCAGGTCCTCCTTCAATCTTTTCTCAAGACTACCCATGCCCAGTTTTTTTAACCTTTCCTTATAGGTCAGGTTTTCTAAACCTTTCATTGTTTTTGTGGCTCTCCTTTGAACTCTCTCCAATTTGTTCACATATTTCCTAACATGTGGCGGCCAGAATTGGACACAGTTCTCCAGCTGAGGCCGCACCAGTGCCAAGTAGACCGGGACAATGACCTCCAGTGTCTTACTGTAGTGGGGTGGCTGCCCCACTCCCTGAGAATTTAGGCTGAATCAGGCCAGTGCGCCTGTGCAGACAGACAGACAGACAATGAGAGAAGGGCTTATTGGGAGCCAATCAGGGCCCAGATTGGAGACAGCCAATCAGGGCCAGGCTCAGCCCTATAAAAAGGCTGCTCAGGGAGAGGACAGTCAGTCTGTCCCAGGACTTTGATAGGGGAAGGCCTGTCTCCAGAGCAGGAGACCAGCACCTGGGACAGTGCAGTGCTGGGCAGGTCCGGGGGGAGCAGAAGGGAGCTCCAGCCCGTTGTCTGCCAGGCTGCAGGCCCTGAGGGGAAGGGCCTAGTCGGTGTGAGGGGTTGAAGGGGAAGTGGCCCAGGGATGTGGACAGACGGAGGGAGAGATGGAGGGCAGGATGGCTGCCACTAGAGGGTCCCTGTGTTGGGACCCAGAGTAGTGGGCGGGCTTGGGTCCCCCCTTCCCTTACACCCGGCCAACAGGAGTGGCCGTCTAGAGCTGCACCACCCCCCTGTCAAGAGGGGTGTGACTTTGGGGGTGCAGTTGCCCACATTGGCCGGGGCGCAGAGAGATAGCTGATTGACCTCCCCCTGGAAGGGGGCAAGGGTGGACTAAGGGGCACTGCCGGAAGGCAGTGGCTCGAAGAGGACGCCGCAAGTTGAAGCAACGCGGGTCCACATGCCAACCGAGGGCGAGACGATGGATGGGACACCACTGGGAGAGGGTGCTCCACTGGACTGAGCTAATTCCCGGAGTCACCAGCAGGAGGCGCTGTGGTGGTGAGTCCCAACACTGTTACACTTACATACAACACTCCTGTTAATATACCTTAGAACAGGGGTAGGCAACCTATGGCACGTGTGCCGAAGGCAGCACGCAAGCTGATTTTCACTGGCACTCACACTGCCCAGGTCCTGGCCACCGGTCCCGGGGGGCTCTGCATTTTAATTTAATTTTAAATGAAGCTTCTTAAACATTTTAAAAGCATTATTTACTTTACATACAACAATAGTTTAGTTATATATTATAGACTTATAGAAAGAGATCTTCTAAAAAACGTTAAAATGTATGACTGGCACGCGAAACCTTAAATTAGAGTGAATAAATGAAGACTCGGCACATCACTTCTGAAAGGTTGCCAACCCCTGCCTTAGAATGATATTAGCTTTTTTTGCAACTGCATCCCATTGCTGACTCCTGTGAAATTTGTGGTCCACTATAACCCCCAGATCCTTTTCAGCAGTACTGCTGCCTAGCCAGTTAACTCCTATTTCATATTTGTACATTTGATTTTTTCCTTCCTTAGTACAGTACTTTGCACTTGTCTTTATTGAATTTCATCTTGTTGATTTCAGACCAATTCTCCAATTTGTCAGGGTTGTTTTGAATTCTAATCCTGTTCTTCCATCATGGTGTCATCTGCAAATTTGTCTACAGCTTCCCCCATCCACTAGGCCAGTAACCCTGTCAAAGAAGGAGATTAGATTGGTTTGGCATGTCTTGTTCTTGACAAATCTGTGTTGGCTATTCCTCATAATCCTATTAACCTGTAGGTGCTTACAAATTGATTGTTTAATAGTTTGTTCCAGTAACTTTCCAGGTACTGACGTTAGGCTGGGGGGTCTATAATCCCCCAGTTCTCTTTGCTCCCCTTTTAAAAGATAGGTACTATGTTTGCCGTTCTCCAGTCCTCTTCGAGCTCATCCATCCTCCATGAGTTTTCAAAAATAATTTCTAACGGTTCAGCAAGTTTCTTAAGTACTGTAGGGTGAATTTCATCAGGTCCTGCTGACTTGAATACATCGAACTTATCTAAATATTCTTTAACCCGTTCTTTCCCTATTTTGGCTTTTGTTCCTTTCTCCTTGTTTTTAATATTAATTGTGTTAGGTATCTGATCACAATTTACCTTTTTATTGAAGACCGAAGCAAAATAGTCTTTAAACACCTCAGCCTTCTTGGATGACAGCCATTATTACCTCTCCTGCTAAGTAATGGATCTACACTTTTCTTCATCTTTCTCTTGCTCCTAATGTATTTATAGAACCTGTTCTTACGGCCTTGGTGTAATTCATTTTGTGCCTTAGACTTTCTGATTTTGTCCCTACATGCGTATGCTATTCTTTGGGATGCTTCCTTAGCAATTTGTCCATGTGTCCACTTATTTGTAGAATTCCTTTTTTGATTTGAGGTCATTATTGAGCTCCTGATGGAGCCATATTGGCCTCTTATTCGTCATCCTATCTTTCCTTCACATCGGGATAGTTTGCAGTTGTGCCTTTAATATTGTCTCTTTTGAGAAACTGTCAGCTTTCTTGAACTCCTTTATCCCTTGGATTTTCTTCCCCTGGGACCGTATGTACCAGTTCTTTAATTGGTTACAGTCTGCCTTTTTGGAAGTCCATTGTCTTTCTATGGCTCTCCCTCCTTCCTTTCCTTAATAGTGTTCTGCAGCCAGAACTTTGTTGATAATACATGAGAGAGAATGTAATTCAGCTCCATCCCACCCTTAGTTTTGCAAGGGGGTTTGTCAGCATGATTAGTGGTGCTAATTGACAAGACCCAGATGGAGAAGATATTGAGATAGATTTCTTTGATGAATCCGAGATCCACTTAGTGTAGCAGAGGGGACCATGCCAGGATGCCACTTAACAGCTTCCTGGTTCTCTGCTTGGTTGGTCACAGGACTGTCTGCCAGCTGCGGGTAGCTGGATTGCTATACTCCAGTCATAACCCTGGCCTGCCCTTCACATATCCACCACGCTGCCTGCACTCAGGTTGCAGTGGGAGTGCATAGGAATTGACCACACTGGCTCTTATGCCGGATGGGAACTTCTCCAGACTGGGAAAGTCCCCATCTAGACAGATGCAAGTGATTTATTCTCTTTGGGCCACCTGAGTGGATTGGCCAGTGAATCTCGCCCATTTTGACCAGGATGGGTGTCATTGTTAACCCTCACTTTTCTGATGATGGCCAGACCTTCTGGCACGGTATCTCCCCCTGACTGCAGCCAGACTTTACGTGGCTCTATGCAGTGGGAGGGCTGTGCTACAAAGTACAGTCTGTGGGCTTCATAGCATGACTGAAACCTTTGAGAGCAGCACACAGAACAAGCGAACGCCATATGAAAATCAAAAGGGTGGAGGTCTGCCCCGGCCAGTCACGTTTGCCATTGCCTCTCTTTAAGTCTTAGGCTGACGCACTGTTCTCTTTCCTCCCTGGATCCTTTATCTGGGTAGGAAACAAAGGGGCCAACCCCCTCCTCCGCCCCCAACCCTTTTACATTTCATAAAAATGAAAGGGACAATATGAATGTGAGTTGTAATGAGGCTAAAGAGCCCCGCATTCCTAAGCAGCATCTGTCCTTATCTAATTGGATTCGACCTACAATGGTGAATGGGTGGGTGGGGGAAGCCCCCTTAATATTTCTATAATGATCCAATTGCTGTTGACCCCATGCGGTTGGCAATAGACCATGTGGTTCTGATCATGTGATCCTCAACCCTCCCAGCTTGTGGTAGGACAGCTTTGTTCTCTTGGAGCCTGGGTGGGCCCGAAGGCATCAGAGCCTGAAAAGGTTTATCTGAATTGTTGCATTGCTTTATAGCAATAACGGCAGGGAGTTATTCTCCTCAGAATTAAGTCCATGACCACTGGAAAAGCATTAAGGTGGTGTTTCTAAATTCCAATTATCTTGGTCTCTTGAACAAAAAAACAGATTATGTGGTGCGGGACAAAAGGATTTTTCTATGTTACTTCTTGTCTCAAAGCCTCATAATGTGTAATACCGATATAAATACCCTAGAGCTAGGCTATCCTATGTTGTGGTCAAATCTCCCATTCAAAATCTTCATTTACGAGGGGGAGCCATTCAACGGGGAAACCAAAAGCACATTCAGGTCCTATCATTACAGGCCTGACTGAATACGCCGTCTTTAAGATATGATCTGAACAAAATCCTCGGAGGCACGTTAACCGATATGAAAGGAGGAGTGGAAGGCCGAGAGTTTGTCTTCTGTTCCTCTCTGAAAAGACGGGATGCTCCATTCTTCCCTCTGCTCTGCCTTTTTTTGTCTTAAAGAACTCCCAGCACCCAGACAACCCTCCCTCCACCCGGCTCCCTCCAGTTGCTCATTGAACAGAAATCTCCTGCTCCATTGCTGCTTTGGATTGCAAATGCTGATAAGCATCCAGTAATCCTTGAAGGCGGGCGGTGGGGGGAGTGTTAATTGTATTCAAGGAGGTAAGAATGATCTAGGACCAGAGATTTTGAGCTAGTTTTTCAGGGTTGGACTGGACGACCTAGGGCACTAGGCCTCTTCCATCTCCCATGTCTACGGAGCCTATTTTGTCACTTTTGCACAGTCAGGCCCTGCCGAACACGAGTAAACAGCCCCATGAGCTGTGGTGGGACTTTGCAGAGTAAAGGAGTACTCAAATGTGAGAATTGGGGCCGTTGTTTCTGTACCAACCCCGCTTCTAGTCCAACATGTATGGTTGCCTGAAACGTTCTGGCCCCAAATCTTTCATGATGGCCTCTGGCTTTAGGTGGGTCAGTTTTTAGACCCAATTTGAAACCTCCGGGGGCCTGACTTTCAGAGGTACTGAGCACTTGGATCGCCAGGGCCGGCTTTAGGCCGATTCAGCTGAATTGGGCCCCGCGCTAAGAGGGCCCCGCGCCGCAGCTCTCCACCCCGCCCCCAGCTCACTTCCCCCTCCTCCCCTCCCCTGAACGCTCCGCCCCCTGCTCCTCTCCCTCCCCTGCTTCCCGCGAATCAGAGGTTCGCGGGATGTCTGAAAAGAAGCAGGGGCGGGCAGGCAGCACCAGGTAAGCTGGGGTGGCGAGGGGGTGCGAGAAGGGCTCCGGGAAGGTGCGGCCCAGTCCGGCCCCAGTTCCAGCTGAGCGCGCCGGCCCCAGCGGTTCTGGCCTGGCTTGGCTCCAGCCCGGCCCCTGTGGCACGGCTCGGCTCGGGTCCAGCCCAGCCCCCGCTGCTTGGGTCCGGCCTGGCCCCCGCGGCGCGGCTCGGCTCAGGTCCGGCCTGGCCCCCGCGGCGCGGCGTGGCTCGGGTTCGACCCGGCCCCGCGGCTCTGCTCGGCTCCGGCTGCCGAACGGCTCTGGGCCGGACCCAAGCCCGACAACCCCGGCCGGAGCGCGGCTCAATTCCTGGGGGCGGGGCTTGCCGCAAGGATTGCCTGTGGATTGCCACTTGATTCCAATTGGCTTATGGCATTTAGACCCTTCACTTCATGCCATAACAGAGTTCCTAGCTGAATCTTCCTCTATGGGCTAGTCTGCATGAGAAGCTCTCCCACCAACATATCGCAGTCCACACCTGCACTTAGGTTGGTGTAATTTACGTCATTCAGGGGGATGGATTATTCACACCCCTGATCAACATAAGTTATACTGACCTAAGTGGTAGTGTGTACAAGCCCCTCTCTTACCTGAGTAGAGAAAGTGGAGAAAATCATGGCATTAGCTGGCTTCTTAGGACACTGAACATCAGTACTGGCCCAGCAGCAACAATTAACGGCCCAATCCTTTGCTGGTGTAATTCTATTGAGAATTTGGCCATTAATCTATGGTCTGTGTTATGCAGGAGGTGTGACTAGATGACAGTCTTATAGATACACAGAGTTCTTATAGATACACAGAATCTAATAAACGAATCAATCATCTCACCATGAGCCAGCTGTTTTGAAATACTGTTTGAATCTGACATGGGTGGGGTAGGAACGGACATTCACACTCCCTTAATGTACAAGCAAATTAACAGATCCCACAGGCTCGGCTCTCTGGACCATGGACAGGACAAAGCCCAAGGCTAAATGTCCATGCACATGTTCATCTGAGCCTGCATGTGCTGTACCTGACTCTCATGCACAAAGACTAGCTAGTGCATGCGGCTGATGGTTTTTATACTCGCATATGCCCACGCACACTCACTGCGGCCAAACAGGAAAATCTACCCCCCTTAAATCTTCTTCGCACTTGGGCTGTTCCAAAAGAAGACTGTATTTTTTAGCGATGTTACAGCCCCTTGGCACCATTTGGGTGATGCCAAAGGGCAGTAACAGCCAGAAATACCCAGCAGAGTTCCCCTACCGGAAGGGAACTCTCGGCTAGTTCAGCTGGGTCCTGCACTCCCCCACCTGGCTTGGGAGGCGGGATGTTGTGGGTGTGCAGTGGAGATATGCTATACCAGTCCTCCACTAGCACCGTACCACTGGGGCAACTTAGAACTGCCTAGCAGCAGCCCTAAAACATGTCCCTGAGCATTGGGGAAACCCTGAGATCATTAGACTAGAGACACAGTGGCCCAATGGATAAAGCACTTGAGTGGGAATCAGGTAGCCTGGGATCTCTTCCTAGCTCTGCCACTGACCTGGCATGTGGACACATCACATCACATAGCCATGCCTTGGTTTTCCCATCTGTAAAATGGGGATGGTGATACTGAGCATGGGAAAGCACTTTGAGATTGATGGAGTCAGTGTTCCATAGAAAGAGGTGGGCATAATTATAAAGTCAAAGCACAAGAGGAAGAAAGACACATATGAAAACACCAAAGGACTTTTTCTTTAATTGCAAGTGTCCTAGATATTCCTGTGTCTGGGGCTGGCTGATGAAATGGTACCAAGAGTGAATGGCAATTGCCAGTTAGAACTCAGAATAGCTGACGATTATCCCCTTCTAAAAATGGCAAACATAGGTTGGAGTGGGAGGGGCAGAATACCTCCCTAACTAATCTGAGTACACGTTTGCCTTGATTTTACTGTCAGCTTGGAAACTCTGCTCAGTTTACTTGTAAGAGAGAAACAATGAAGCAACCGTCACTTCAGCTATGGCAGTTTAATCAGCAAAGGTCCTTGATTTTCTGATTAGATGCCTGTGACAGGGTGGACTAAGTCTGGAGGCCTCCTGCTGGAGGCCTCCCGGCCCTGCTGCACCCCACCCCAGAAAAGGGCAGTAGAGAGGTCCTCCAAGCCTCCTAGAGTGGCTGTGTGGGACACAGCCAATCAGGAAAGAGGCTGCAGGGAGCAGCCAATCAGGGCCCAGCAGGCTCATATAAAAAGAGCTGCAGGGCCAGCGTTCAGTCTGCTTGCAAGGACCAGGGGAGCAAGAAGTGCTGCTGGCTGGCTGCAGGAGCGGAAAGGCTGGACAGAGCAGCTGCTAGCAGGGCTGGCTGCAGGAGCTGCAAGGGACTAAGGTCGTTACTGGGTGTGACTCAGCAGGGAGCTGTGGTCAGGAAACTGAGTCCAAGAGGGGTGGATCAGCAGAAAGGCAGGGGTCACTGAGGACTCACATTGAGGCAAGGAGTCCCCAGGCACTGCTCAATTCCAGAGTAGGAGCCTTGCAACCCAGCTGGACCAAGTGAGGTTACCATGATGGGCCCTGTTGGACTGTTAAAGGAGTGACCCCGGGGAGGGCTGCAGGACATTTTGGACTTGTACCCCGGACGGGGTTTGATTGTCTGCACGTGGACTGTGCATGACTTGGCCGGAGGGCTAAGTCACTGAAGACCTGCCTGACAAGTGCAGTGGCCAGCAGGGGGCGCCGTGAGCCGAGAAAGGGAAAAAAACCTTCAGGCACACACACAAACTTAACCAGGGGGGTGCTCGTGGGAGGTGGGTGCCACCCCATTACAATGCCATAGAAAGAAAAGTGAAATTTAAGGCTGAGCACCAGGAAAAAACTTCCTTCTGTCACTGAGCCCATGGAATCTTCTTAGGTACTTATATGTCCCCCATTACTAGAGCCAGGCAATGGTGTTTTGTCCGAAACATTTTTCAGATGAAAAATGCAGCTTCAGGTTGACTGAAATGTTTCACAAATTCATGTTGGTTTTGGCAAACAGTTTTGGTTGGGGGAAAAAAAACAGGAAAATCCCAACCCAACATTTCCACACTGTTGAAATGGTTCATTTTGACAGAATCAAAACTTCTTACATTTTTTTTTTCAGGCTACATGCACAAGGGGTTTAGGTGCCATTCACAAAATCAGGGAGGAGGTGCCTCGCATATACCCAATAGCCCAGTGGCTAGTGGTTCTGGGAGATCCTGACGTAAACACAGATCTTCTCTCTGCTGGCTGAGGCCCTGACCATGAGGCAGTAGGATGTTTGAGGGTGACTCCCTGCTGCTGAAGCTGTCCCAACATTGTATCAATAATTCACTGTTCCCCAAAGCAGGGACTGGACCCCAGGCCTCCCATATCCCACGTGAGTGTCCCAACTGCTGGGCTTTTGATTACAAGGGCAGTACCAGCACCACCTCCTGCTCTGATGGTTTTGTGAGTGGCGCCTATGTCCCCTTGTGAATCTAGCCTGAAACATGTATTTTGGCTGAAATTATTTGGTGAATTTGTGTCAAATTCACAAATCATTTTGGTCAAGCCCAAACCGCATTTTCTGGCAAATAAACTATTTGTCCGAAAAATTCCACCCAGCCCTTCTCATCTTACTCCTGAGGGCATTCTGTGCCAAAAAATTAAAAATTCTGTGTACAATATTTTAAAATTCTGCAAATTTTATTTGTCAAATAAATGTGGAGGCTCCAGAATGGCATTGGGGAGCACAGGCCACTGGGTGCACAGAGGTTGGACATCCCCCCACCCGGGACATAGACTGAGCAGTGAGGCTGCACCCAACCCTGACACAGCACAAGTACCAGGCCTGACCTAGAAACATCCCAGTGCCCTGTCCCTCCATGCCAGGTGCACCAGGTGGGGGCAGGCAGGATTCAAGTGTGGAGGGGCTTAGTGTGGGGAGAGCCAGGTGTGGGTTGAAAGGGTTCTGTGTGGGGCAATCTGGGTATGGGTGGCTCAGTGGGGGATCTGGCTGCGGGGGGGGGGGGGGGTTGGGGTTTCGCAGAGGGTTTTTGGGGGGGGGTTTGGGGGGGGAATAGTAGGGGGGCTCGGGGGGGGGGGGGGGGGGGGGGGAGTGGATGTGGGGGGCTCAGTGGGGGTCCAAATGCTGTGGAAGTGGGGCTCAGAGGAGTGGGGATCTGGGTGCGGGTGGCTTGTCGGGGTAGTCCAGGTGCAGGGAGAGCGGGGCTCATCAGGGAGTTCTGAGTGCAGGGAGGGGTGTGAGGCTTGGTGGGAGAGTCTGGTTATGAGTGGGTCTGGATGCATGGAGGTTGAGCGAATGGAGGAGCAGCTCCCTGTATAGGGATCCCTCCCCCTGCAGCTAAGGAGCAATGGGTACAGGAAGTGTGTGTGTGTGAGTTTCCAGAGCTTCCTGCAACCTGGGGAGAAATCTGGGGGTGGGTCTCACCCAGCCCTGGATGCCGTGCAGGGGAAGAGGAAGTCCCGTCCTCCCCAGCCAAGCTGGGACTAGCAGCTGAGCCCAGCACAGGGAGAAGCCACCAGCCAGGTCTTCCCCAGTCCCGATTCCTGCCCCACAGTGATTTACCTCTATGCCGGCTGCCCTGGGCACCTGAAACATACTGATGGGGAGGGTTGCATGGCCACTCTTGTGACTTCCCTTTGCTTCCCCATTAGAAAGTCATTTTTCTGCGGGGAAGCAAAGAAATCTGAGGGGGACATAAATTCTGCGCATGCACAGTGGCGCAGACTTGCCCTAGGAGGTGATAATCTGTGCAGGAAACAGCTTTCTTGGGGGCTGGCCCTATACTGTGGAACTAACGCCTTCAGGAGCAAAGGACCATCCCAAACCTCACCATCTTATGCTTTGAGTGCAAGGTGTATTTCTTTGACCTCACTGTCTCTAATGTAAACACAGTGCAATGTGTGTATATATGTATCAATAAGCAGCAGGTTTAAAACAAACATAAAGAAGTAATTTGTTACACAACACACAGTTAATGTGTGGAACTCATTGCCATGGGATGTTGTGAAGGCCAAAAGTATAACTGGGTTCAAAAACAATGAAATAAGTTCATGGAGGATAGGCCCATCAATGGCTATTGGGCAAGATGGCCAGGGATGCAACCCCATGCTCTGGGTGTCCCTAAACCTCCAACTACCATCCTACTGCCACAAATCACACCTTTGGGGATGGGAACCTGCTGCAAAATCTTCTGGCTAGAGACCTTCATCCTGGTGTAGTGCTCTTCACAGTTGGCTGCCTATCTAGTTTAGACCTAAAGGTGCCCGGGGTACAGCAATTCCAGTGTTGGACTGATTGAGGGATGGTCTCCTGTCTATTCCTTCCATTTAGGAAATGCAGTGGCACAAGAGCAGCACTCTCTGTTCCCAAGGACCACATCAGAATTAAACCGAGACGAATTGTGGGCCACCCTCAGAAGGCTGCAGTGAGCCTTCAAACATGGGTGCCATTTCAAACCTCCTAGGTCTTGTGGCTATGCTAGAAGTCTGAGAACAGATACTCTCTTCAGCTATCTTGTACTTCCTGCTTCTGGTTGATATGGTCATGCAATAGCACCCAGCATGGCAGAGGCATAGGGAGACAACCTCTGTTCCACGGAACCTACATTTTGAAGAGACAAAACCTGGTCCAGAGGTGAGAGAAGGGATACAACACCAAAGTAAGGAGGTAGCTGGTGGCCCTGCCTAGATGCTCCCCCCAGGAGCATAAGGTCCATCTGGTCTCCAGGGAAGGAAAGTGTGATGGCTGCTGGTAGGATTGAACCAGGGACCTTCAGAGCTAAATAGGTCAGTTGCTACAATTTGAGCAAAAGCACCAGACTGTCAACAGAACCGAATCGTGTCCAAACATTTCATAGAGGCTGTCAAACGGCCATCAGATGCTAGGAACTTCCAGTCATGACTGATCTCATCAGGATTCCAGTGAAAAAGTATCTAGAAGGGTGAAAAGCTCTTTAACTTATTACTGATCCTCAAGTCATTCAGTGCCCTATGAATGCTGCTTTCCCATTAAAACAGGATAGAGAATAAAAATCTTGGTCAAAATTTTCAAGAGCACCTGGAGATTTGGGGGGGAGGGGGTCGCTCAATTTTTCAGTTCCCAACTTAAGGCCCCGTAAAGGGTCTTGATTATTTGAGGGTGCTCTGCGCATTGGAAAATCAGGACCCCTTTTAAGGCATCCCAAGTTGGTCACCCGCAGTCAGTAGGCACACCTGAAAATTTTGCCCCGTCCTCTTAGCGCACTGGCACCAAAATCACATGAACCAATTAAACAAGACTTAGGAGCCAGGCCTGTAGACACTTGCTATTTGGTAAAATGCTTTCCCGGGGAGAGTAATCCTATGAAACTCAACATGCTCTAAACACAATATCTAGTAGCATTTATCTGCAGGATTGAGTCTTTAGTCACCAGGAATGAGGCTTAGTTTCATTTTTTTGGTGGTCTCTTCCATTCTCTGTTGCATGTGATGGTCTCAGCAGTGCTTATCTCTATCGGTTTCCGGTAATAGCAACAGGACCTTCTTGTCCGAGGCAGACATCTGAAGGTAGTTAGTGGAAGGGGAGGGACCACACAGAAGAAGTTTGGCTTTCCTGCCATTGCTACTGCGTCCTTGGTGGTGGGTTGTGTTTTTTTTCTGCTGACGCTTTGGGGCGGTTTCAGGAAGCTTTCGTAGATGTTTTTTAGGGTTACCATCCGTCCGTATTTCCCCGGACATGTCCGGCTTTTGTGTCTCTAAGTAGCCGTCCAGGAGGAATTGGTAACAAGGTTAAAATGTCCGGAGTTTTTTTCTCCCTAGCCTCTCTCCCTCCCTTCCATGCAGAGTGCAGCTGCTGATTGGGCGGCTGGGCCGATTGAACTGCTCCCATTGGCCTCCAGCAGCCAGAGCCCTCCCCTGCTCCCCCCTCCCTCTGTCTGCAGCCCTGTGTAACACACAAACCGACCCACCGGGCAGCATGTTTTGCAAACATGTGGAGCCAGAATGGTAAGGGGAGTCCAGGGGGGCAGTCAGGGAGCGGGGGGAGTGTTGGATGGGTCCCCGGGCTCCATCTGCCACCCCCCCTCTGCACGTCCCCTCCCGTGGGGCTCCCCCTCTCTGCCTGCCTCTCCCTTGCCTGCTTGTACTGCCAGAGCTAGTGGCAACTGCTGTCTGCTGCCCCCGGGTCTTAGTGTTCCCCATCCACTAATGGGAAGACAGGCTGCCCTTACCCTGCCCTTCCACCCTAGCCCTGAGCCTCTCCAATGCCCCAAACCCCTCAACCCCAACCCTCATCTCCCACACCCAAATCCTCTGCCCCAGCCCTGAGGCACCTCCTGCATCATGAACCCCCCATCCTCAGACCCACAGCCCTCACCCCTGCACCCCCTCCTATCCCCAAACTCCCTCCCAACCCCCCTCCCCCCTTCCCACACACCCCCTCCTGCCCTCAAACTTCCTCCCAAAGCCTGCACCCCCTCCCTTTGCACCGCCTCCCACCCCCAAACTCCATCCCAGAGCCTGCACCCCTCACCCCCTCCTGCACACCCACCCCCTGCCCCAGCCCGGAGCCTGCACCCAGCACCCAAACTCTATCCCAGAACCTGCACCCTGCACCCCTCCTGCACCCTAATCCCCAGCCTAGGACCTGCACCCCAGACCTCCTCCCCCCACCCAACCCCCCTCCCAGAGCCTTAGGCAGGTGTGGGGGGGTTCTGGGCACCACCAAAATTTCTACAACCCTGCCACCCATGCGAGTGGATAAGGGTCGGGGCAGTCAGGGGACAGGTAGGGTCCTGGGGGGGCAGTTAGGGTGGGGGTTCTCGGCAGGGGGCAGTCAGGGGACAAGAAGCAGGGGGGTTGGGTTCTGAGGGGGGCAGTCAGGGGATGGGAAGTGGGAGGGAGTGGATGGGGACGGGACGGGGCTAGGGTGGGGCTCCCCCCCAGTGTCCTCTTTTTTGACTGTGGAAATATGGTAACCCTATGTTTCTGGACTGTCTCCACATGCATCTCTGTGCTGGATACTGTTTTGGGGAAAGGCGATTGTTCCTGTGGTGTGCAGTTTTTAGAAGCTAACTATATTGACAGTGCCAGGTTGTTGTTTTTTTAAAGCTCATTAGTTCTGTATTTGTGTTTTGTCAGCCAAAGTGTAATTTACCTATAAAAAGTTGGAAACTTGTAAAGCTGATTCGCCCTTTATATTATAGGTCCAGCTCCACAGCCCTTACTCCTATTGGACAGAAAAAGAGGAATTCCAATACCAGGTCCGACCAATGGTCCCTCTAGTGCAAGATTCTCCTTCCCACAGAGGCCAGTAGCAGTTGCTTCAGACACAAGTGCAAGAAATCCTACAGGCGGCAGTGCTGGGATAACCTTCCCCCAGGGGAAGTTTCCCTCCTGACCTCCAATAGTTCAAGCCCAAAAGCAGGAGAGTCAAACTTACTCACACTCCAACTGATGTCTCCACATCAGCTGTAGAGCCCTGCTATTGCTTTCTTATGTGAGCTTCCTTTGGAGTTTATTAGCTTTGGAGACCTGATTTAAACAGTCCCCTGGTGAGTTGCAGCATTGTGCTGGTGGGTGAGAACCCAAAAGCATGTCTGGTGGCAAGGAGCACGTGGTTAAAGCAGAAGCCTAGAACTTGGGAAACCTGGATTCAGTGCCCAACTCTGCCACAGACTCCCTGTGTGGCCTCAGAGTATCACTTAACCTTGTCAAGTATTAATTCCCCATCTGTCCTGTGTAATTAGGGCTTGTCTACATGGCCAGCAAGTGTGTGGCAAGCTGGGATGTAAATATACAGCCCACTAACCTGCTGCACGCTAACTGGTCGTGCGAACCCTGCTGCTGCTCTCTAAATGTTCCATAGTGTGCACTGATGCAGTGTGCGTTGAAAAGGGAGCAGGTCAAAGCGCGCTATGAAATGTTTAGTGCATGGTAGCAAGGTCCATGCAGCCAGTGACTGCATGGCTCTGTAACTTTAGTCCAGCTTGCCACACACTAACTGGCTGTATAGACGAGGCCTTAGATTGTGAGCTCTCCAAGGCAGAGACTTTTAACCTGTGTATATACAGCACCTAGCACAGTGGGGCCCTGAGCTTGACTGAGGTCTCTAGACACGACTCCAATGTAAGAAATCGATAGTGAAAATCACTTGGCCAAATTAATCTCTGGTGTAGCTCCAGTGGGTTGCAAGGGTTAACGTTTTTGGCGAATCAAAAAGTTGGAAACCATTTTGTTTCATTTCCTGGCGTTTCTAACCATGTTTTAAAAAGCAAAGCAAAGGAGATTTGGAAATGAAGGGGACTTAGGGGCCATGGTTGATTTCAATGGGGATTAGATGCCTAAATACCTTGGAAGATCTGGGCCATAGGCCCGGCCCTGAAGAGCTTGCAGTCTAAAAAGAGAAGATAGATAAGGAGTAGGAGAGGAAATATTACTTCAATTGTTAAATATGGGGAACTGAGTCACAGACATGAAGTGATGTTCCCAAGGTTACACAGACAGTCAGTTGCAGGGCCAGGACCTGCATCTGGATCAGCTAAGGGTACGTCTTCACTACCCGCTGTATCGGTGGGTAGCAATCGATTTATCCGGGATCGTGGGGGTTACTGTGCACAGAGGGATGAAGCACGCCATCTTGGTCAGGTGATCTATGAGAGTCAGTTCCATCATGTGGCCATTTGAATGAGAGAAATTCCTGGCAATGGCTGCCATGGATGGAGCAGGGTCTCCAGAGGCCTGAGATGCCAAGACGTTAGGTGCATGGTGCCTTGGTGAAAGCGCAGAATCACGTGAGTCAAGCTAAATCTGAATTTTGGCCCACGTCTGGCAACACCAAATAAAGCAGGCCCTGGTACTCAAAGTAGATGTGTCTACTTCCACGATGAATGCTGTGCGTCAGAATAGATGCAGTGGTGAAGGCAATTCTGGGCTGTTTGCGGGCTTGATGGAATTTTGATGACCAAACGAATGCGGACATTTTCTGTAGGAGAGCTCTCGTGGGGGTTACTGGCTCTGAGAACCCTGGGCCGACGCAGCAGTAAAGCTGGTGAAGTCTAGGAAGCGCTGCTCTTCTTGAGGACTTCAAACTTTGTCCCATTTATGAATGGCTTCCACCTTATTTGCATCAATCGGAACACCTTCTGGGGAGAGGATGTACCCCAAAAACTCTGTGGAGAGTTGGCTGGAGGTATGCTTTTCCAATTCTGTGTTGAGACCACACTGCCTAAACATCTCCAGGTTAGGATGAGGTGTGTGTACTGCTCTGGGTTTTCCAAAAAGAGGAGTATGTCACCTCAATAGATGAAACTGTCCCCAAATACATCACTGATGTAGGGTTGCTAGAGAGGTGCATAAGAGGCTCCTCCTCCTTTCTCTCCCTGCAACTCCTGTCACTTTCCGTTATTCTCCTCTCACCTTTTCTCCTGACTGCCTGCACGGTGCAACCTAGGGCGCCAAATTTGGGGGCGCCGCTGCCAATCAAGACGCTGGCTGCAGATCGCAGACTGTAGGAAGGGAGGACGTGTATGGTAAGAACCACACTCCCAGTGAATTGCTCTCCTGTCCTTTAGAAAGCCAGCGAAGGCCTTTGCTTGTGAATCAAAACAGATAGGTACATTTACACAGTAATGGCTCCATTCCATTGTAGCCCCCTGCTGGGGCTGAGCTGTGCTGTCAGTGCGGTGCAGCAGGGGCCGGCTTGCATGGCATGCTCGGAGAGCGGGCGGGCTGCAGGATTTGCAGGCAGAGGAGGCTCTGCTCCCTGGGGAGAGAAGGGAGGGATGGCCCCTTCCTCCAGCCCAGCACGCCACCATCTCTGTGCATCTTCAGCAGGGAGAATACATAGGCACCAGCAGCAGACACCATTTCTACACTCTGGGTCCTAGTGGTGCCCCCCACAGTCTGTCACCTGAGGCGGCCTCCTCAGTTCGCCTCATGGTAAGGCCAGCCCTGTCCTGTGGGCACGGAGAACCTAACTTCCATTGAGGTCAGCCAGGGAGGCTGGATGTGCACATTACAGGAAATAGACAGTCAGGACAGCATAATCCACTGGAAAAAAACGCATATTGCTAATTGCAACCCAGGCTGTCACTGGGTGGCTCTTTGTCCTGCCTCTCTTGGCTAGCGCGTGAGCAGAGCTTGATGAGACAGCTGCTGCGGCTGTGGCAGACATCGAAGCGCGTTTCCCGTCGTCTCTCTTCTGGCTGTGGATGCTCAACTGCAGCAGCTCCACAGAGGTCCCAGCCTCGCTCTCTAATGTCCATTCTCCCCTTGCTTGAATGGCGCTTCATGGACCATTCAGTAGCCTCATGAAAACATCCCAGTTGTGGACACAGGCACCAGCCACCGATTCCCCAAGCCAAAGTGCCCTTCGCAATCCAGGGAAACAGCCTGGGTTGTCTGGAGCGCAGGGTTTGGCCCATGGTGACTGCAGACACTGCACCGGCTGCACAGCGACTCCTGGGACCCCTCTAGCCCATCAGCACTCGGCTCTCCCGCATTCTGCTGAGCGGCTGAGATCTGGGGAACAGAAACCCTTTGTTAGAGATGGAAAAATCTCCTCACAGGAACACACTGTCAATGGCTGCCAGAGGCCTTCCCTGTGAAACCCAAATGCGCAGCCCCTCGGATTCCCACAGGGGAGATCTCAGCTCATTCCCTTGTCACCCGTGGCTGCAGTCTCTGATAGGAGGAATGAAGAGGGTTTTTTTGCCAATGGTCCCTTCTACAGTGCCCATAATGGGAGTAGGTTTGGCCTTGTGATGTGCGGCCCGGGTCTGAGAATCAGGGCTCCTGGGTTCAGCAGCTCTGGAAGGGGGCGTGGTCTAATGGCTGAAGCTGGATTGGTTGACACTGAGTGAGAGGGGCTTGTGCTGAAGGACCCTGGTTCAATCCCCACCATTTCCTGTGATGTTTACATGTGGCCATGAATGTACTTACCTATCAGTGTAGGTTGTTTAGCCTATTCCTGGACACGTTTTACATCTGCTGCTGGCCATCCCGGAGATGTAGGTCCTTCATCCACTCAAGGACATGGTATATCAAGGTCAATCCAGCAGTTCCCATCTGGTCTTCACCTCCTAATGGAATGCGAACTGTAACCTGACCTGAGAAAGACAGGGTGGTGTTCTTCAGGAGAATCTCCTGGAGCTCCCGTCTCCCCTGCTCACTGTCGACTCCGGAACTCCACCAGAGTGAGCGGCGGTAGCGCAGTCGACGGGGGAGCCACGGCCGTCGATCCCACGCTGTGTGGACCCCAGGTAATTCGATCCAAGGTACTTCGACTTCAGCTACGCTATTCGCGTAGCTGAAGTTGCGTATCTTGGATCGATTTTCCCCCCCCAGTGTAGACCATCCCTTAGTCCAGTTTTGTGCCTTACCAACAAGGACATTCTACCTCTCACAACTTTTAATTCATTGACTAGATTTCAAGTTCAGTGTCCCTTTAGGGAAAAAAAATTAATAAATAAAAGGTTATCTGGAATTTTTTTTTGAAGCAGTTGGAGCTAAAAGTTTCACAAAAGTAAGGAAATAGGTGATAGCCCCATTGTTTGAGTTCTTTTAAACTGGACAAAAGACTAGGGCTGTCAAGTGATCAAAAAAATTAATCGCGCGATTAATCGCACTGTTATACAGTAATAGAATACCATTTATTTAAAGAGTTTTGTATGTTTTCTACATTTTCAAATATATTGATTTCAATTACAACACAGGACATAAAGTGTACAGTGCTCACTTTCCATTTATTTTTCAATTGGTATTCTATTGTTTAACAGTGCAATTAATTTTTTTAATCCCAGTTAATTTTTTTGAGTTAATCACGGGAGTTAACTGCGATTAATCGACAGCCCTACAAAAGACCAAAAAACAACATGCTGTTGAAAGAAATTCTGCATTAGTTTTAGTGGAATGGACTAAGAAATGTAACAGGTCTTTCCCATCTCTAATTTCCATGAAAGTACATTCAGCTGTTAAGATAAACTCCTTTCTTAGAAAAACTTCGGAATAAAAGTGGTTTTGTTGCCATCTATTAATACGGGTCACTAAGGTGTACATGTGTATGCAGAGGAACCAAATAGCATTTAATGCAGAAATGCACACTTAGCAAAGAACAGCCAAATGCCACCTAATGATCTGCCAAGGAAATGCAGCTAGGCATTCATCAAGGATATCTGTCTTGGCTTGGAAGGATGAAATTTTTATCGGTAAATATCGATTTCACTGTACACACCCAATTTGAAGAAAAAAATATTTCCATCAGCGATCATTCAAATTTACATAGAGGCAAAGTATGACAAATGCTGCTTGAGAACTTACTAGAGTTTGATTTAAGGATATTTATTTTGTATATTTTCACATGTGATGTCGACAACTTGTGTTCTAAAGCTTTAACTTTTTGAATCTCGATGCCTACTGTTGTTTATCTGTCCCCCCACCATCATGTCCCACCACTATGAACATTTAAATGGATAAAAATGGAAAAAAATGCTTAAAATCTATAGATTTGCTCAGCTGTGAAAACTAAATCAATAAAAAGGGCTTGCTAATAAACACTGATATTCTCCATCGAAACTATAAACATTGAATTATACCAATCCTAGCTACGTCAGAGCTCTGCGGGCTTCAACAAACCATACTGATTCATTTGTGTCTGTGTGGGTTCTTCCACGTTTGGGGTGGTTACTGGCTCTATGAGGACAGGTGATGGGTGGGTTTCTTGTATACCTTCACAGATCCAGTAACCACCGCAAACACACCAAGAAATCTGTTATCTGCAGCCAGGTATACATACCACAGAATATGCTCCAAGAAGAAATATGGGGATATACACCTTAAAGCACTTAAAACCGTCTCCACCAAACAAGGACACTCCACCAGAGAAGTAGATTGCATCATGGAACAGGCCACCCAACTACCCCAAGAGAACCTGCTTCAATATAGAAATAACCTCCTCTCTGACCAGTGGCGCCAGAACGGGGGGTTAGGGGGCCTGTCCTGTCCACTTTTTGCCATGGTGGACCCTGCCCCCTTCCCCTATTCTTTTCCCCCGTGTCCCCACCCCCTGGCTCCCCGCCCAGGGCAGATGGAGGTGAAGGGTCCACAACAGCTCCCCACAGCTGCCCACGTGGCTCTTCTTACCCCGGCCTGGCTCAGGTCAAGGGTCGGGGCCTCAGAGCCAGACCCAGCTATGGTAAGAACCGTGAGGGCATCTGTGGGGAACCATGGCATATCCTCCACCTGCCCATGGTGTGGGGGGCCCGAGCAGCCCCCAACCTGTGTCCCCGCCCTCTGCCTAGGGCAAGTGGAGGGTCTGTGTTGCGGCTCCCCACAGATGCCCACGCAGCTGTTACCATGGCTGGGCTGTGGCTCCGAGGCCCAGCCCCATGGCTGGAGCCGGGTTGGGGTAAGAGCTGTGTGGGCAGCTGTGGGGAGCCTGGGTCCTTCCACCTGCCCTAGGTGGGAGTTCTGGGTGGTGGGGACACAGGCAGGGGTCTGCTTTCGGCTCCCGTCCCCACCCTGGGCGGGGGGTGTGGGCTCCCTGGCCCTGCTCTGGCTTCCGGCTTGGCTGGGGGCAGGGTCTCTGAGGGAAGAGATGGGCGGGGGGCCTTGGAGGAAGAGGAGAGGATGTAGGGGGAAGGGGTGGGGTGGGGACCCCTGATCCCCATTTTGGGAAGGCTCTGCCATGCTTGGCTCCAAACGCACACCTCTAGTTGTCACCTAGCACCCTACACTGGAACCGTATGAGGTATCATCAAACAAGTACAACCAATACTCAATGGGGCCTTCAAACACCACGACCCCAACCTCTCCAAGCTCATCATCAAAGGCAAGCTCCCCACAGACTAGGACACACGAACTCAAAGCAGCCACAGACCCTGCCAGAACAGCAAATGCAAAACCTTCAGACATATCTGCACTGCTACAATGATCAACACTCCACCACAACGCACCTTTCAAGATCCATGGATCCTACACATGCCTGTTGCAACATGTGGTGTACCTCATCCAGCGCACTAAATGTCCCAACAACATCTGTGTGGGTGAAACCAGGCAATCACTATGCTCTCAAATTAACTCACAGAGGAAAATGATAAAAGATAAAAACACGCTGTGGGTGAACACTTTTCACAAAGTGATCACTCCGTAGCTGATCTCTCAGTTCTCCTCCAGAAAGGAAACCTGCACAACATCTTCAAAAGATGAGCCTAGGGGCTTAAATTCATAACTTTGCTAGACACTAAAAACCACCATCTTAATAAAAACACTAGAGTTATGGCTTATTACTGCAATTTGTAACCTAGTCGTGATGGGGTTGGGCAATGTGGCTACTGACTCTGGCCTCTGGTAGACATGGCTGTGATCTCTCGCCACTGGGCGGAACAGCTACTGACTTTCATTGCTGGGTAATGCGGCTGTGATCTCTTGCTGCTGGGCAACGTGGCTACTGACTCCAGCCACTGGTCGGCGTGGCCTCTCGCCACTGGGTGGCATGGCTACTGAGTCTCATCACTGGGCAACTTGGCTGTGGACTTTCACTGTTGGGCGATGCAGCTGTTGACTCTCGCCACCAGGCCATGCTCCGCTGGCTCCAGCTGCTTGCCAGCATGGCCACAGACCAAAAGTACCCTTGTGGGGTGCCCTAAAAAGGTAGAAGAACTTCCCCACTTGCAAGCACTGTGAGGCTGTGTCCAAACAAGAGAATCTTTCTTACGGGAAAAGGAGCCCAGCCATGACCCTGGGAAAACACAGCAACAGAATATATATGCAAATACAAAGTAAAATAGTTTCCCTTTTAGTAACTTTAGCAGGGACCCATCCAATTCCTTTCCCAGCCGCCGATGAGAATGTCCCATGGGAAACAGTCCTTTGGCCACATGACTTCATCCATCCACCAAACCCCACTCCTGGCTTGGAGCAGCACATAGTGGTGTCCAAAGCGTCTCTGCAAAGTCAGTCTCCAGTCCAGTCTGCTCGGTCCCACCTACCAGTGCTACCCGCACCCAGCTTTGTGATTCAGCTTGATTAACATACTGCATAGGCTGGACCTCACCGGAGTCCAGGTAGCTCTTCTGCTGCTGCTGTTACTCCTCGTGTTGTCTCACATGGCAAAGCCTTCATCCTGCCTCACTGTGAAGTCCCCATATGAAGACAATCCAAAGTACCAAGGACCCTTAAAGGACGTTTGCTTCAAGGTAAAAGCACTTTCCGCTCTCTCTATGAGGGGCTCTGAGAGCCCACTACCCACCCATATCCAAGTTTATGTACCATTATGGTGACTCCCCAAGTGTCATTGGAATTGTAGGTAGGTGACATATGCAAATGAAGCTCCCTAAGGCTGCACTTTCCCCTTTTCAGCAAGAGAGGGCGTAGAGAGCTCTTTCCCTCTGGAGCTCCTGGCCCTAGGGATTACACTTACATAGACAGTCGCTCTCCTGGTGTAGACAAGGCCTCTGGGTTGAGTTACATATAATGGATCCTGGACATGTCTTGTGTGACCCTGTTGCCGAAATTGTTTCTCATAAGCCGTTGCCTGATGGGAGGAATATCCATTCCAGCTTGTAGAGCAAGCTTTGGCCTCCTGTATGGGGATCAGCCATGCACCTGAACCATGTGAGGAATCCAGATATCACAGACTGTGCTGGCGTGTCTCTCTCTCTCTGTGTCTCCTGCCTGCAGGGCAGAGAAGGATGGCTCAGCAGTCAAGTCTGCGTGTGCCTCTGCTGTTGTACATTCAAAAAGCTCCAGTGCTAGCTAAGAAGTGCTCGGAAAAGTCAAACCTTCAATGCCAACGACAAACAAGACCACACCACTCGTTGTCTCGCAACGATTCTCCGAGCTCCAGGCACTGTAGCCTTCAAAAGCAGAAGCCTCAAGCTTCTTCAGTCCTTCAGACTAAGTGCTATTTTCAGTTCAGCTCTGCATTTCCCAACTTAGTTATGAAGAGGGCTGGTCGACAGTTTTCTGTCAAACCATCTTTTCAATGGAAAATCGGGTTTTCAAGTTAATGAAAAAAGTGTTGGCTTTCCTCAAAAATATTTGGGTTTTGGGTTTCAAGAGTTTTTTTGAGGGGGGGAAGAAAAACCCATTTCTCAGTCAAATCTAGTTGTGAGGCTGCATTCATTCATTGCTTGTAGACGACTTTAAGGTCCTCACCTGGAAGATGCATCCACCACTGGAAGACGCTATGAGGAAAAGAGACTTTGTTCCCTGCTTTGTGGATAAATAGGGGGCACCATTTATTCTCCAGAGAGCTATCAGTCTGGAAGCAATAACATTAACTGAAAGGAAAGGGAGTGTCCCTAGGTATGATGGCCTTATGTCAATGAATAGCTTCAGGAATGGCATTAAGAATGAGACAGCATAGGAAGGATGCATATATGGTAGGATGCATAGATTCAGAACATATATTATGGTCCCTTCTGGCCTCACAGGGTCTGTCTACACAGAGCCTGCGGCAGCAAGCCTCGGAGCCCAGGTTGATCGCCTCAGGGTTATAGGGCTCGTGCTAAAAATAGCTATGTAGATGTCGCAGCTTGTCCAATATGTCTGTTAGTCTATAAGGTGCCACAGGACTCGTTGCTGCTTTTGTGTTGTCTCTTGCTCCCAGCCCAAGTCGCGACGTCTCCATAGCTATTCTTAGCACAGGAGCCTGAGTCTGTCAAGCCAAGCATAGAGACTCACCGCCACTCACTGTGTAGACATACCCATCATTACCCCTTCTGGTCTTAACATCTATGAGTTATATGGAAAGGAAATCACTGAATCTGGACAAGAGAATTCTTTGGTTCAATGTTCACAATGTTTGGCGCTTCTCAGGGGAATGAAGTCGTATTAGCTTCTTTCCTCTAGTTTTTTCCATCTTCATGGGGAAAAAGAAATACACTGATGCCGTGAAAGTGTGTATTTTTCGCTGTCGTTAGCCGTGGGAGAACCTTCAAAGGTTCAGTTCAGTCTGGATGCTCCTCAGAAGTTGTTATTTGTATAGGGCCTAGGAGCCCGAGTCATGGACCGTGACAGCACTGCGCTAGGTGCTGTCCAAACACAGAACAAAAAGATGACCCTGCCCCAAGGAGTTTACAATCTAAGTATAAGACAAGAGACAACAGATGGATACAGATAGATGGGGGAGTCCAAGGAAACAGCGAGACAGTATTGGTCAGCATGATAGGCAGTGGTCTCAGCACACCAGCGGCCTCACCATTGCATTCAAACTCTCTAAGGGGCTACCAAGTCTGCAAAACCAGGCTGGAAATCTTACAAAAATTAGCTTTCTTATGAGATTGTTACTGCTCCCAGCCATGCAAGAGATGAAAAAACAGCTGTTCTCCCAGCAATATTCTACCACTGCCATTTCCTGTCTCTTCTGGAAAGGAGGAGCAGGCAAGAATGAAAAAACAAACTGGGGAAAAAGTGAACTCTAGTTTTTCAGTCCTCAGATATGGTTCAGTTAAGGTTAGGATCAGCACTGGAAGCCAAAGTTCAGGTTACTTTTCACTTTGTCCAAATGTGTCCATCCTTATCAGTGACACTCCAGGCTGTAGCAATGTTTGTCTGATGACAGGGAACATTCTCAGCGAAGGGAATGTTTTCAACACTAGATGGAGCAGTGATCCTAGACATGAGGGAGTGAAAATGTCTCCTTGTTTCGTTAACTCGTTCCTCCCTGTGCAGTTCACATAAGTTCCTGAATTTTTAAATATGAGGACTCCCTTTGGAATTCAGACTAATGCAGTATTCAGGGATTGTGTGTGTGTGTGTGGGAGGGGATATTCATTCTTGGGATAACTCTGCTGAAATCAGTGGAGCTACAGTAGGGATGACTAAGGCCTGACATGCGTCTGACGAAGGGGTATTTACCCACGAAAGCTTATGCTCCAATACGTCTGTTAGTCTCTAAGGTACCACAGGACTCTTTGTTGCTTTTTACAGATCCAGACTAACACGGCTACCCCTCTGATATTTAAGGCCTGTTGTGTCTCGAAATTGGGATGTTTGTGCCTTGTGAATTCATCAGCTTCTTTGCTCATTCCCCCTTTGACAGCCGCCCGTCATGCATTTCTTTGTGACATCACAAGCTGTTTGCAGTGGTGATTATGATGTCATAAACAGACCTAGGCTCAAATATCTTATTTTATGCACGTCTCTAGCGATATTTTTTAAAAAAAAAAGGGGGCAAGAGAAGAATGAAAGAGATACAAGATATTGGCCAACGTGTCTCTAAGTAGAATCAACGAGGAGTCTTGTGGCACCTTAAAGACTAACAAATTTATTAGAGCATAAGCTTTCGTGGGCTATGACCCGCTTCTTCAGATGTATGGAGAATGTGTCTCTAAAATTTGCCATGAAGTGTCCATAGCCACAGTTGGGGGCAGCCATCAGATTAGTAGCTGCTATCAAGAGGTCACAGACAAAGCCACTTCCATCAAAATTCGACTATTTTATAGAGCAGGAAACCGGCTGTTTGCCTAAATCATCAAGACAGGGAGCTCCGTGTAGCTGCTGGGTAGTAGGGGGGGGGGGGAGGGGGAGGCTATTGATTGATAATAGATGCTTCAGCAGCCACAGCCCCAGTCAGCATGTGCTAGGACGTCATCTGGCCCAAGGGCTGGTGAAGTCTGAGATCAATCGATTGAGGCTCACACTTCAGAGGCAAAGGCTTGTAAAGGAATAAGGATCAGGAAGATCAGGATCCGGGTCATTTCCTTGTTGCCTTAACATGCGAATTTCTCCTCTTCTGCACAATGAGGAAAGGTCAAAGGGTCGGGATTAAAGCGCAAATGGTGATAGACGGATAGCTCAACAAGGGCTAAGTGAATACATTGCTGGATACCATGGCTGCGGAGCAGCTGGCAGACACAGAACTGTTCCGGCACATTTTCTTTCAGGGGATCCCACGTGTAGGCTGTATCTTCCTATAGTGACTGGCTGGGATGGGCCGGTAGGTCTGTAAGATGTTTATCAGTAATAATGCTGTATTTACATAATGCCAATTCCCCTGAATGGTCCCAGAGCCTGATCTCACAGCTTTCTTTGAAGCTAAAACACTCAGGGGCCTGATCCAAAGCACACCGGAGACAATAGAAAGACCAGACAACAAGTGCAGTTAGGGGGTTGAACGCTCGCGTTTAACTCAAGCCACTGCATGGTCACTGTTTGATTATTTGCATGACGGTGGCACTTAGAGCCAGGGTCCTATTGTGCTAGGGGCTGTACTAATACATGACAAAGCACTGACTCAGTTAAGCAAGTTGCTTAACCTCTGTGTGCCTCACTCTAGAAGGTACAAGATTAGCTGCCTTCCTCACAGGATGGGAGCATAGATGGTGTTTTCAAAGTGCTTGGGGATCCTTGGATGAAAGTATAAATTATTACTAGATAGTTAGGCAGCGGCTAATTTTCTCCCTATCCCCTGGGGCTCCACCCATTGGTCTGTTTCATCTTGCCTTACACTGAGGCTCGGTCTACACACAGAGTTGTGCTGGCTTAATTATAGGTGTGTTTTAAAGTCAGTTTAGTCAAGCTGGTGCAGCTTTGTGTGTGGACGCTCAGATCAGTTGAACTCTGACTTATAGCGGTCTAGCTAGCACTTGCAGTTAGGGTCTCTACTAGTAATGGTGATCATAATGAAGTGTCTTCACTCTATAGGAATAGTCTGTTATTCTGGGCACCAGCGGCCTCTCCATCGCGGACACTTCATCTGGGCTGACATTCAGAGCCAGTCAGTATAAACCCTTTAAAACAATGACTGTAATATTTGTTTCTTAAATAGGACTTTTCATCAGTTGATCTCAAAACACTTCACAAGCTTTAATGTATTTATCCTCACCACCCACCTGCAAGCCAGGGCAGTGCTAATATCCCCATTGTACAGATAGGAAACCGAGGCACAGAGAGGCTAAGTGACTTGCTCAAGGTCACATAGGAAGCTTGTAGCAGAGCCAGGAATTGAACCCAAATCTCCAGCTAGTGCCGTAACCACTGGACCATCCTTCCTCCCTTTAAACTATCAAGTAATCTCCCCATAGCTGGCGAAGCTAGAGCCATGGCCTTAATTTGCGCCGCGGACTTAGTTTGAAATTCAGCAAGCCAGTGACCAGTGATGTCGATTGTGTCCACAAAAGGGGAAAACCCAGGTAAGCACTGTCCTTATTCTGATGCCCCTTTTTATTGGCCACTGAATGCATCTTTATGTTAACTCCCTGTTGAGATAGTGTTACAGAGGGGTATGAACAAGGGGCTCAGAGTTAGTGCTCTTGGCATCTCTTTGTGGCTCCACCCCTGACTCACACCATGAGCCTGGACATGGACATTGAATTGAGGTGAGCCCGAACTAAATCCAGCTCCTAACATCCTCTTCTAAGCGCCGAGAAGGGAGGCTTTGCATCCAGAACTGGAGCAGAATTTTTCAGCTTGTCCCTTCATGTCTGATGGGTTGATCCAAATACCCGCCCTGACCTCTGGGGTTCAAAGTTCAGCTCTGGATCCAACTTCTGTGCCTTGGGCCCATCTCTGCACACGGGCCCTGCTCCTGCAAAGCACAGGTTGTTCTATTTCAATGACGCCTGTGCTCAAAGTGCTTTGCTGGGTCAGGACTTCTGAGCTTCAGCCTACCGGCCTGTAGAACCAGTATAAGGATCCTTTTTCTTCAAAGTGCTGTCGTGAGGCTAAATTCAGTCATGTGTGTAAAGTACTTTGAGATCCTAAGACAGGAAAGGCTAACAAAGTGCATAGGGCTACGAGCAGTGTTTGGAAAGAGAGCGAATAGCGGACATCGACAATTCCCACCCAGTTCGGCTCTGCCCATTGTATTATTCTGGCCATGTGCCATTGCTGGATGTGTACATGTTCAGACAGATGAGGACACCCCCCCAACGCCTCCCCCCCGCACCATTCAACACAGACCCAAGAGTCCCAGACATCTCAGACCTTTTTAACAAAAACAGAACCACGATATTACAGTGCGTGGTAGCCCAAGGGTAAGACATTTTGAGCGTGCGCTTAATTTACTGCTTCAAAAGTGGTTGTGTGTCTCTCGAGCTGGTAAGGTGGCTCCGCTAGCAATGACCCAATCTGAAATACCTGAGACTTGAGTCATGACTGAAAGAGGAAACATGCATAAACAAGCAGCAAGTCAGGAAACTCCATGTCTGAGGTGGACAAAGGTAAAAGTAAGTGGCTTGGTATGTCTGTGTGATAGCAAGAAAACCAAAGGTAGCAGTTTTAGCTGATAATCGCAATGCCTCAGGCTGCACTCTCCCAGGCAAAGCGGAGTCAGGTCTAGTCACTATTGGGCTGGGAGACCTCCAAGGAACACCCAGGGTGTTGGTTATAGTGATGGTTATTCAGCAGTAATAATACCCAGCTCTTCCAGGGCACTTTTCATCAGCAGATCCCCAAGCACTTGGCAAAGGAAGGTCAGTATCATTAGCCCCATTTTACAGATCGGGAAACTGAGGCACAAGAAGACATGATTTGTTGCTCATCCAGCAGGCCAAAGCCAAAACTAGAACCCAGGTGCCCTGAGTCCCAGTCTAGTGCTCTAGCCACAAGGTCGCACTGCTTTTCTGCCTTTTTTTTGTCCGTGCCATAACAGTGCCCGAGCCTATGTGCTGCTTGAGGTGCCATCTCATGATGAGACTATCAAGGCAGTAAAGACCCCTTACAATATAGAGATATATATTTTTTCAAGACCAATGGGGTTAACCCCATTGTCCTGATCGAGTTCCAATTTGGGTAGCTGCACTCTGCCTCCCAGAATTCCCTCCGCAGTTTGAGGGACCATGATGGTCATCTAATCTGACCTTCTGCATAACACGGGCTAGAGAATTCCATCCAGTGATTCCTACATCAAGCCCAAATTCAGAGTCAGTTGATTACAGGGGGAGGCAGTGTGGTCTAGTGGCTGGAGCACTTGACTGGAACAGCTGGGTACTATTTCTGACTCTGCCACTGACCCGCTGGGTGACATGTAGTCACTTCTCCGTTCTGTGTCTCAGTTTTCCCATCTGTAAAATGGGGATAATGATACTGACCTCCTCCCTTGTCGAGAGCTTTGAGACTTACTGATGAAAACTGGTACGTAAGGTATTATTGCATTTTGACCCTTTCAAGCCTAGAGGTGCCAGCACTCAGCCCTAGCAAGCCCCGGAACAAATTAAGCACGGTGCGTGGGGAACAAATACTTGATAATGGGCTCTTTAGTGTAGCAGAGAAAGGTCGAACGTGGTCCAATGGCAGGACGTTGAAGCTCGACAAATTCCGACTAGAATAAGCCATACATTTTTAACAGTGAGGCTAATTAACCATTGGAACAATTTATAAGGCTCCGGTGGAGTCTCCATCAGTGACACTTTTTAAATCAAGATGGGATGGTTTCCTAAAAGAGCTGGGGAAGTTCTGCGGCCTGTGTTATCCAGGAGATCAGCTAGGTGATCGGAGTGATCCCTTCTGGCCTTGGAGTCTATGAATATGTAAAGCCCTTGGTGCTCCTTGGCAATGAAAGCTGATGCACAAATGGAAGGTGAATAGAATAATAGATACAGCAGAACGGAAAGGACCAGGAGACACGAGAAGCATTGAAGTCAAGGGGCCTCGGGGAAGTGGAAGAAGGAATAGAGTCACAAGTGAAACTACCATCACAGAGGAGGGATTGAAAACAAGTTATAATTGACCCCCCCCCCCCCTTCTCCCCAGTGCTTCACACTTGCTATCAGGAAACCAAGAAAGACAGGTCTGGAGGAGCATGAGCTAGAATGAAGTGAGGGTCTGATTTCAAATGTACTTCAATTTTATGCCTTATCTCACGGTGGTAACTCTACAGTTGCACACAATTGCTTAAGTAAGTGCGCCCAGCTGGCTGGTAAATAGACGATGAGTGATATACATGCCCTGAGTTTGCATTTCTCACGTGGAATGCTTCTTATCTGTAGATCAGCTTCCCATTTTTCTTATGCCACACTTATGCACATTGTCCCTCAAGTTAATTCAGACGCAGGGGAGAGTAAGTGGGGAAATACCCTTATCAGCCTCTCTCTGAATCCCCCTTCATAGCTATAAATCAAGTGGATTTGTAATGCTCTCCTGTCAAGTATGGGCATTATTGCAGTGATGTGCAGTCATCTCAGTAATGTGCCTTATCTGATCTACCTTCTGTTTTTTCTTCTTACTCCTTAGGCCAGTGCACACGTCTATTTCTCCACCCTGCTCCAGGTCCCTCTCCAGTGAATGGGAGTTTTGCCATTGACTTCAGCGGAAGTAGGATTGTGCTCTTGATTTGTAAAAACTCAGAAGGCAGCACATACAATCACCTCTTTGGTTACTTAGGCCCTGATCCTGCAATCAAATCCACATAAACAGACCTTCAATGAAAATCAGTGTAGACCCTCAAGGCTGCAGGATTAGGGGCGGAGACTGTGAGTGTAACATTAACAGAGTGTGTTGTGCGCCAGTCAATAGTGGATAACAATCAACTACTGCTAACGGAGGTAGAGCTCTACTCTGTAGTGCTATATAGCAATCTTAAAAACTTATTATGGCCCACATTAGTGGAGTACGAGAGCACCTCAGTGTATTTATTTATCCTCCCTACCCCTGTGAGGTAGGACAGTACTATTATCCCCATTTTACAGAGGGAGCACTGAGGCACAGAGAGACTAAGTGACTTTTCATACATTCTAAGGCCAGAAGGGGCCATATGATCATCTAGTCTGACCTCCTGTATAACACAGGCCAAAGAAGTTCCCCCAAATAATTCCTAAAGCAGATATTTTAGGAAAACATCCAGATTGATTTAAAAGTGGTCAGTGATGGAGAATTCATCATGATGCTTGGTAAATTGTTCCAATGGTTAATTACTCACTGTTAAAAATGTATGCTGTATTTCCAGTCTGAGTTTGCCTAGTTTCAGATTCAAGTCATTGGATCGTGTTAGACCTTCCTCTGCTAGATTGATGAGCCAATTATTAAATATTGGTTCCCCATGTAGGTACTTATAGACTGTGATCAAATCACTTGTTAACCTCCTCTTTGTTAAGCTAACTAGATTGAACTCCTGGTGTCTTTCACTATAAGGCAGGTTTTCTAATCCTTTAATCATTCTCATGTTTCTTCCCTGAACCCTCTCCAATATATCTAACATCTGTCTTGAATTATGGGCACCAGAACTGGTCACAGTATTCCAGCTGCGGTTGTAGAGGTAACATAACCCCTCTACTCTTACTTGTGAGTCCATGGATCACGTTAGCCCTTTTGGCCACAGTGTTGCACTGGGAGCTCATGTTCAGCTGATTATGTACCATGACCCCCAAATCTTTTTTCAGAGTCACTGTTTCCCAGGATAGACTTTCCCGTGGTCACACAAGAAGCATGTGGTGGAGCGGGGAATCAACCCCAGGTCTCCGCTGGCATCCTAACCATTGGGCCCTTCATTCCATTCATGCTGAAGGTTCTAATTTCAAACTACCGATGATCCATATACAGCAGAGTGATGGGGTATGTACACCACCAGGCCTTGAAGGGGTTAAAGTGATCCTGAGACGTAGTTTTGTTACCTGGCTGCACCTGGAGGGAGAGCCAGGCTTAATTGATCATGACGTCCAACTGGGCAGGAGCAGGTGGGTCATCATAAAGCCAGGAGGTTTGCAGCAGAAAGAGGCTGCAAGGAGAGAGACTCCAGTCACTCTCTGGTGGGATAGAACAGATAGGAAGTGGCCCAGGGAGTAGACCTTTGCTGTCAGCTACCGGATCTCTGGACGGAAACCCAGAGTAGAGGAAGGACTTGGTTTCCCCTATCAGCCACCGAGAAAGATGGTGTGAAACTCCCCAAAGGGGTGTACGGATCATGGAGCCCAGAGACAGATGAAAGGCCTGATGTAAGGTCACCAGACTATAGCTTGGTTAGACTCTGTTATCCCGGAAAGGGTGGACTAAAGAGTGACCTGGCCAGAGGGCCAAGTTGCGGGAAGAGGGTCTACAATGATGGCAGAGGGTGTCATAGGGGGAGACAGCTGCTATGCCACACCTGGCCACGAGGAGGTGCTCCTGCGGTGAGCGAATCCCTGTACAAGCAGATGTATAGAGTCATTTTGCTGGTTCACCCTTGGAGCCAGGCAGGGTGGGTTACAGTAGTTTCAGTTTGGGAGTATATACGCATTCAAACCATGCTGACGACTCACTTGAAGTGTTGTTACATACGCTCCTTGAGGAAGAGCCCATGTCTGTCTCTGTGTTTGTCCACAACCTAGCATAATGGGGCCTGATCCTCATTGGAGCCACCTCAGTATCAAATAATAATTACAGAAGAGGTTTAGATTCCCATCGGCCGAAATTACTTGTGGGTGGAAATGAAATCCCTCCCTTCTGTGGTAGGAAGGAGCAGAAAGCTTGGCCTCGAAAATGAAATCTGCCCAGACAAATTTGTCTAAATGGACCCACGGGATAAACGTGCAATGGGAGGTGTCTGTGTTGGATTTCTTCCGACAACCCTTCGTGCAATGGGGGAAGCATGTGTGGAATGTGACAAGCCTGTTCTCTCGCTATTTGTGTAAACTAGTTGGGTCTGTTCTCTTCATCTTGAAGTGAACATTTTAAGGCTCCTTGCAAAGCAAATTTATTTTTCCAAAGCACAAGAGCCAGCTCCAGGGAGACCACAGATTGACTCGGTGGATCTAATTTTTTTGCTTCTGAAGCAACAACGTGTGAACATCTGTCTGTCTGAATCCAGGGCCTGGTCTACACTGGGGGTGGGGGGGGGAGAAATCGATCTAAGATACGCAACTTCAGCTACGAGAATAGCGTAGCTGAAGTCGACGTATCTGAGATCGACTTAGAATCACTTACTTCGCGTCCTCGCGGCGCGGGATTGACGGCCGCCGCTCCCCCATTGACTTTGCTTCCGCCTCTCACCGAGCTGGAGTTCAGCAGTCGACGGGAGAGCGATCGGGGATCAATTTATCGCGTCTACACCACACGCGACAATCGATCCCTGATAGATCGATCGCTACCCGCCGATAGTGTAGACGTACCCCAAGAGCACACACTTGAAATTGTAGGGCTGTGTAGACAGGGGCAGACTCACCCGGCGGCGCCTCCTGCTGGTCGTCTCGGGAATTAGCTAGTTCCAGCTCCGGAGCGCCCTCTGCAGGCCGGTGATCCGCCTGTCCTCTGGCCCCCATGTCCCTCCCGGGACCCCGGTGCCCTTTTGTTTGGGGTGTTGCCCCTTGGCAGTTCCCCCACAGTTCTGGGTCTCCCCCTCCCAGGGGAACCCCCACCCACTATCCCCACTTTGCCTCAGTCTTGGCTACTGCCCAGTCTCCATCTAGCCCCCGTTCACTGGGGCAGACTGCAGTATCAGCCACTTATCACAGGCAAAGGGGTTCGAACCTGCTGCCTCTGCCTACCCGTGGGCTGCCCCTTGCAACCCAGTACCTAATAGGCTTTACCAGGCCTGCAGCCTGGGGCTTTCTAGGCCAAAGCTCCCCTGCTCCCTTGGCCTTTCCCCAGCCCTGCTCCACTCCAGCTACCTGGTTAAGCTCCCTGCAGCCAGGCCCTTCTCTCTCTGAACACAGAGAGAGACTATCTACTTGAGCTCCTGGCTCAAGCCTTTATAGGGCCAGCTGGGCCTGATTGGGGCGTGGCCCAGCTGTGGCTACTTTCCCAATCAACCTAGCTTTCCCCTGCCACAGCCCTCTTCCTGGCTGTTTTAAGCCCTTCAGGGCAGGAGCGGGTAACCACCCCACTACAGGCTGGATTGAGTAGACTGGCATGGTTGGTAACCCCTTAATGGACCTTTCCCAGGAACCAGTCCCTGAAGGATTAACATACTTTGGCATCTAAAAGACATGATCTAGTTCAACTCCCAATTAATGCATGGAAGTCCTATGGCCTGTGTTATGCAGGAGGTCAGACTAGATGATCATAATGGTCCCCTCTGCCCTTAGAACCTATGAATTCCAAGCAGGGCCAAAAAGCTCAGCATTCAAACTGGACTTGCCTTAAAATGGGACAGTGGCACTTGAGGAACCTACAAAGGGCCTTTCACCCAAACGTCTCACAGCACTTTACAAAGATGGATGAGTTCAGCCTCACACCACCGGGAGAAAGCACAATAGGTAAGAACGATTTTTATGGATATTACAATAGTATCTGCAGGCTCCGGCTGAAATCAGGGCCCCCTTGTGCTAGGCCTTGCAAAAACAAGGAGCAAGAGATAATCCTTGCCTCAAGCTGCTAACAATCTAACTAGACAGGACCGAGGGGGGAAACAGGTGAAGTGACTTTCCCCAAGGTCAGACAGCAGGTCAATAGCAAAGACAGGAAAAGAATCCAGGTCTCCTGGGTCCCAGTGCAATGGCCTCTCCACACTCCTTAGAGAGGACTGTTACTATAAATAATAACATGTTAATACTTACTGTTGGCATTTTATTGATAGGTAAACTGAGGCAGAGAGCAGTGAAGTGAGTTGCCTACAGTCACACTGCAAGTTGGTAGCAGAGCCAGGAATGGAACCCAGGCGTCTTGATTCCCGGCATCTTATTCCCCCCCGTCACAATAAGAACATTTCTATAGCAAGAAATGTGCTTCGGCCTGTCATTGTTTTGGATTCCCTGTGCTGGTATTAGAGAAATTTGTGCTTGGGAAAAGAGTTTCCTCCTGGCAGCCCAGCCTCTCCCGCGGGGAAGTCATAATGTGATGTCTGACACAGCAGTGGGTTCCCACTGGGATGAAGGAGCTGTTCCAGGTGCAGCGCTGGGACTGTCCTGCCCAGGGTGGTGGAGGAGGAGGCGTTTGTGGGCCGCAAAGGAGGAATTCCACAGTGAGAAAAGAAATATGTTTGGGTAATGACGAAAAGTGGCAAGAAAACCTTTGGGGAAAGATATGCAAAGCCTTTGGGCTCAGAGCCTCACCGAGGAAAAGGGATTAACAGGGGATGTAGGCCCTGATCAAGGTCAGTGCCTGTCAGAGACCGGGACGTAGGTGGTTGGAGCAAAGTCCTCTGTTCGTCCACAGCACAGGCACAACAAGGGTCCTCCTCAGGCCTTATCTGGAGAAGGAAGAGGGCAGTCTGCTCTCTATGGCCTGTTTGGCTCTTGGCTTCTGTGCTGAGAATGCCTACAAGGGGCCTCGTTACTACACAGGAACATAGGCGTTGTCAATCTGGATCAGATGCAGGGTCCATCTAGCCCAGTATCCACTCACCAAAATGCCCAATACTAGATGCTCAGTGGAAGCTGACAGAAACCCTGCAGTAGGTAGCAGTAGAATAACCTACTCTCAAGGAAAATTGCCTCCTGACCCCCAATTGTTAGAGCTTGCCTTATTGCCCTGAAGCATGAGGGTTGATGGCACCTTCCCAAACTCTTAGCTATTTTGAAATATTTATTCTTATATCTCTGGTTATTCTTGTTATCCTTATAAATGTCAAATCCCTTTTTGGTTCTTGCTAGGCTCTTGGCCTCAGTAACGTCTCACGGCACTTATTATTAAATATTTATATGGGGGTAGTGCCTGGAAGCCGAGTCCCACTGTACGGGACACAGAATAAATGACAGTCCCTAGCCCAAAGAGTTTACCGCGTAAAAGACAAGATGTATCAGGTCGGTGAGGCAAACACGTGGGAATAGTTTGGGGGAGCCAGGGCGGGGATTGCCTCCCAAACTGCAAGCCTTGGCCAGGCACAGAATTTGCCTCCCCGCCCCCCATGCGCAGCCCTGCTGGCCTGACTGGAGCTGTTCCCCACAGATATAGAAGTCAAACAATGCCTATGGGCAAACACGGACCTGGGTGGAGGGTAAGGAGGGCCAGGGTCAGAAGAATATTCCCACCTTGCTGCCTGTCTAGTTGTTATCAGCAGGCAGTTTCCTGTATGCCATGAGTTCCATAGGCTAACGGCATTGTGGTGCAAAGTATTTCCTTTGGTCAGTGTTGAATTTGCCCTCGTTCGTTTTCACTGAATGCTCCCCAGTGCCATCGGCGGAGGCGATTTTAATGCCACGGACCATTGTTCAGTGGAAACCGGGCTGAGACCCCCCAGGTAGGGGTGTGTTTGAACCCATGACTTAATGGGAAAACGATCGTAGCTAATGAAGAAGTCCCTGAGCAATCTTAAGACTTGTCTAGACAAACAGGTAAGTTGCGGCAAGCTGGGGTGTAAATCTACCCCGCACTAGCCTGCCATGGGGACCCTAATGCCATGCACTGAAAAGTCCCTTGAGTAATTTGATCTACCCTGTGTTGAAATGGGTGTTCATCAAAGTGCGCTTGGCGCAGGGTCCACATGGACACTTAATGCGTGGCAGGCGAGTGAGAGATAGATTTACACTCCAGCCTGCCGCGAACTCAGTATTCATCTAGACAAGCACTAATTCTCTTCGCAAGGAGTTAGCGATAGTCTCTGTGGAGGCAATCTCTGCCTAACTCTGCACAACACCAGATATCTTTGTTACCAGGGGGAGAGGAGATCTTTCAAGACCTTACTCGTTAGAGACGGTTCTGGGTTTTTGCCTTTTCTGGAACAGGCCTTGGCATGGCGTTGGGCCAGGAGAATGATAAATTCATATGGAAGAAGCTCACCCGTAAGCCGGTTTGACACAAACAGCTGAGCTGTCAAATTTTCTCATAATGCAGCCACACACACGTCTGTGCTTCCGTGCCAAATGAGATCTGACATTTAATTTAAAATCCACGGGCTCGCTTAATGTCTTGCCTCACTACAATAAGAGGAGTGGAACAGCAGGGCATTCTCTCTGCTTGTGTAGGTTTTTAATGGCAAGAACGAACCCGAAGAGTTTACTTCTCCCCCAGTTGCTTAATAATTCAGAGCAATCCACCCATGAGAGAACATTTCACTTGGAGCGCTACTGTCCTAACAGCCATTATTTGATTAAAAAATCTTACAGCCCAACTCGGGAAACCCACCCAACCCAAGATGGGCCCTTCTCAATCTATGGAAAGGACACTAGGGTCTGCAGTAAACTGACAGACCCCAGAGCCGGGGCCCACAAGTGAGAAGCCACCTTTGCAACACAAGACTACAAAGCGAGTCAATAGCAAAGCCAGGAATAGAAACCACATTCCTTGAATCAAGGCACATCTCTGTCGCCAGTAGACCATGATGCCTGGCTGCGAGACCCACCCCTTGCTACTGGCTATTAAAAGTTGTTCAGAGCCGGTGTAGAAGCCCCTTTGTGTTCCTCAGTGACTGGTTTTGAAGTCCCTACTTTTATTGTCAGTGGTTGGTATTTGATGTATGGGCCACTTGATGTCTGGATTCAGAGTCCCTGAAATTAACACACAGCTGCCGGGGCAGAGGCCATTAAATAGTTTTTGGCCAGCACAAAACCCTTTTCTCCAATGAGGCACTCATGGAAACCCTGATGGTACCACAGCTGTAGGGAGGATGGGCTAGCGGACAGGGTTCTGGACTGGCACTTAAGAGACCTGGATTTGCCACTGATTCTGTGCACAAGTCATTTAATCTGCCCCGCGCCTCAGGCTGAAATCTACAGAAGAGGGGGACAGTAGCTGTCTGCCTGCCAAGCTCGCTGTGAGGCTTCAGTCAATTAATGAGCAGGTTCAGATACTATACTGATACGGACCATCAAAGTGCTGCGACTGAGGGCTTCGTGGCGCTCAGTGATCACTCAGGCCACGCCCTCAGAGGTATATAGACTCCTAATGCCCACTGATTTCAATGGACGCTGGCAGTTGAAATACCTTTGAGGATCTGAGCTTCAGTGCTTAAGGAGCCTGCCAGGGCTCAGTGTCTGGTTCTAGCGGGCTAGGCCTAGCCAGTGCTTCACAGCGCCTCACCCAGACTCTGCGTCTGGGAAGCTCAGCCCTTAAAGGCATAGTCCCTAATACCACAGCCTTGTTTTCGCTGCTTTGGCCCTCACCTGACATGCACACACAAATATCTAGCTGGAGTTAAGTAGTGCTTTTTGGCCTCAAGGGGTATGTCTATGCTGCGGCTGGCAGCGAGCCTCCCGGCCCGGCTGGACAGACTCGCACAATCGGGGCTCGAGCCAGCACACTGAAAACAGCTGGGTAGACACTGGCTTGGGCAGCAGCTTGGGATCTCAAGCCCACCTGCTCCCTGCGTCTGAGGTCGGGTTTTCTGCCCTAAGGGCCTGTCTTCACAGTACGTCTGCTCTCGCTCAAGCCAGGCTAACTCCATGGCACAGCTGGAGAGAACTGACTTGCACTGTTGCAGTGAAGACAGATAAGCCTTGAAGAATCTTCCCCTGCAAACCCCCTCCTATGCAGGCCTGTGAGATCAATAGCACAATCTAGCCTCTTGTGGGAAGAGGAATTTCTTAGAGTGGCTCTAGGGAATTGAGGGAAACCCCCATCAGTCAAAGGTGGACTGGGGAGTGTATTGTAGTAGGAGAATATCCTGCAGTGAGGGCAGAGGGGACTGCTACAGGCTGGGGACTAACTGGCTATACGATACCTCTGCAGAAAAGGACCCAGAGATTACAGTGGACGAGAAGCTGGCTATGAGTCAACAGTGTGCCCTTGTTGCCAAGAAGGCTAACGGCATATTGGGCTGCATCAGTAGGAGCATCGCCAGCAGATTGAGGGAAGTGATTATTCCCCTCTATTTGGCACTGGTGAGGCCACATCTGGAGTATTGCATCCAGTTTTGGGCCCCCACTACAGAAAGGATGTGGAGAAATTGGAGAGAGTCCAGCGGAGAGCAACGAAAATGATCAGGGGGCTGGGGAACATGAATTATGAGGAGAGGCTGAGGGAATTTGGCTTATTTTGTCTGCAGAAGAGAAGAGTGAGGGGGTATTTTATAACAGCCTTCAAGTACCTGAAAGGGGGTTCCAAAGAGGATGGAGCTCGGCTGTTCTCAGTGGTGGCAGATGACAGAACAAGGAGCAATGGTCTCAAGTTGCAGTGGCGGAGGTATAGGTTGGATATTAGGAAACACTATTTCACTAGGAGGGTGGTGAAGCACTGGAATGGGTTACCTAGGGAGGGGAATCTCCATCCTTAGAGCTTTTAAGGCCTGGTTTGACAAAGTCTTGGTTGGGATGATTTAGTTGGGGTTGGTCCTGCTTTGAGCAGGAGGTTGGACTAGATGACCTCCTGAGGTCTCTTCCAATCCTAATTTTCTATGATTCTATGACTGACTCATCCAGGAAGGCTGGGTGGTTTTTCCGATTTGTGAAGTTCTTCTCAAATGTTCTTTGCCCTCTTTCTCAGCTCCACGTCGCTCTGTGTGAATGGCTCCTCCCGTGGGTTGGGGGCAGGGACTTCATGATAACACAGATTATTTCTGCTCCTTATTACAGATGGTGACCATCATGTGGTACCAGAGTTCCTGATCATCTGTGGGGCGGAGAAGAGGTTGTTGGATCTCCAGCTGCTGTTTAATGTTCTCAGGACAGCAGAATCATGGAGAACTTTTCTCCTTTTCCTTCTGCCTGGGAGATGCAGCTGTGTCTATCAGAGGCAGACCTTGCCTCCAGGTTCCATGACTTTGTAGCCCCAAAAGAGGATTGGAGTTACACCTTAAACCAACCTAAAGTGGTGGAGAATAGAGCAGCCTGCTTATTAAAGAGTGCATCTCATTGGGCACACATGGCCCAATGATCTGCATTGGCTGTCTACCAGTTTCAAGGTGGCAATAGGAACATCGAATGTAGGATTGGAGGGAACCTCCTGGGTCACTGAGTCCAATCTCCTGCTATCAGAGGCATTCCCCTTCATATAATCTCATTCATAAACTGATCAAGCTCCATCTTAAAACCAGTTCAGTTTTTTGTCCCCACTGCTCTTACTGGGAGGCTGTTCCAGAACCTCATTCCTCTGATGGTTAGAAACTTTCTTCTAATTTCCAGCCTCTGTTTATTCATAGCCAGTTTATCCCCAGTTGTTCTTGTGCCAATATTGTCTTTTAGCTTCAATAGCTCTTCTCCCCAACTCCTGTTTGGTTGGTAAGGTGTTGGCTTGGACCTATAAAACCCTGAATGATTTGGGACTTGTGTTCACCCTTGCCAGACTGCCAGGCTGTGATTGGTGGAGGCCCTCGTGCCGGGAATCTCAAACGATTGCCTCCCAACACAACACACCACTATCTGGGACATCCACAACCTATCATGTTGGAAGTGGGTGGTTTGGTGAAGAAGGATGGAGAAGCATGTGTGGAGGGGGCAGATTTAAGATGGTGGTGCATGGGCTATTGTAGACAGTAGTTGCGGTACGTGGCTTTGGGTGGAAGAGTAGAGGTTGGCTTTGCCTTCCTATTCTTTTGTGGGTTCCCATCCATCCTGCGCACTGAGTAAGGCAGGGGTGCTGTAGCAAAAATAGCATGTGATCAAGAATTAAAGACTATTATAATGGTGTATAATGCATACACACCAATGGGCTGAGTTAAGAATTTAGCTGCCAAACTTTAATAAACCTGTACTGAGCATGTGCAAACTGAGATTTTTCCGAGGCTTACAACATGGCAAAATTGGGGCAGATTTTCACAGGGAAAGCAAAGGGCACATCCTTGAAACCAGGGAGTCCCCCTTCTAAATTCCAAGTTCCTGCTCCAAAGCATAGGGGTGATAGAGCTTCTCGGTGAAACAGTTGTAATAATTTTACATAGGCCAAACTATGTGTTTTTCCCTAATCTTGTTCTTGGAAGTGGCTGTACTTTTTCTTTTTTTTTTTAATGAAACTTTCCTAAATAATAGTGCCCGAGGCAGACACCCCACCCAGCATGGAAAACTTCAGGCGAAATGGTTAGTTTGGCAAAGTTATAAGCAACTGCAAACATAGTCTTTTCATAGAAAGTATTGGGCAACCTTAGCTTTAGGTGACATTACCAGTTCTATAACTGGAGACCTAATATCATGCACCATCCGAGCTCTGCTTGGTCATGAGGATCCACTGTGCAGATAAGTTCTTTGAGGCAGGGACCGTCTCATGCGGTGTCTGTAAAGTGTCTAGCACATTTTGGGCTATATATATAAACACCTAGGCCTACATTCACAGAGGTATTTAGGCTCCTAACTTCCACTGAAATTAATGGACATTAGGAGCCTAAATAACTTTGTGGATCTGGGCCCTAGTTCTCAAATATTGTTTTTTGTCTGTAGATCTTTATAAAGTACTTTATAAAGAAGGCAAATAGCATTACCCTAAATTTGGCATTGGGTAAACTGAGGCACGGAACAGTGACGTCACTGGCTAGGAGGCTAGTGACAGAGCCAGGAATAAAAGTCAGATTTTCTGAGTCCCAGTGCCGTATCGATTGGTGGACACTGACTCCCTAATGCGTGCATTCTGTGATCTGTTTGGTTTAAATCTTGACTTCCCGCTCACTAGATGCTCAGATACAATGGTGGTGAGCACGGCAAGAGTGCCTAGTTAGCTAGATGGCTCATTGTTTTTTCCTTTTTCCTAAGCCATCCCTGGACCTAAGTCCAATTTTTCAGGACAGCATGCTTTTTCTGAATTTCCTTAGCTTATATCCGAATCTGGCCTGTTTGACTCCTCGAATGGTTCCTTTCGGTGCGATTTGGAAAGTCCCCCTCCTAATCATCTCGTTGACGTGACTTTTCAGCACCGCGAACTCCTCTGCTTGCCGGCAGCTGCGCCCTGTAATGAAGTCAGAGAAGACCATTTGCCTGGGTGATGTTTATCAGGCTGCCGCGACAATCCCTCCTTTGTTAGCCCACTTCTCACCCCTCCTCGCCTGGCAGGTTCCCATGTACCTTGCACTCCCTTTACCTTTCGCTTTGTCTTTAAATGAACAGAGCCAGCAAACATGAGTGCAGCACTGTCTGTGGCTACCATAGGTTTATTATTAGTTTGGCTTGAGGAGCCCAGGAGCTAGTGGTGATGACAGGCCAACCAGACACGTTGTGACCCTGATGTTTAAGCATCTGGATGGGCCTAGCCCAAACCCTCCTCTAGCGATATGCATGGATTATGCAGTAGGGCAGATCCTCCCCTGGTGCAAATTCAAGTCCACAGGCACTATAACAATTTCCTCTGGCTGAGGATCTGCCCCTAGGGGTACAGTCTATGCACCATAACAGAGTTTGCATTCTGCTCAGTGATCTCGGTCCTCCTTCTGTGTAAACTGATATCAGCTCGTCACCGGGTTCCTTTCGCTCCTCTCATTTTGTCGTGCTTCAGTCAAGGAGCATTTGACACCTTACCACAAACAATCATGCTATCTGATAGGGGAAGTATTCTTCCACGGACAAGGCAGACAGCGTCAGGTGGCTGCTATGTTCGTGTTTTTTTGTGCCTGCTCCCCACTTCAAAGCAGGCGGTTACCAAACATGATAGGCAATCTGCGGATGTGTGCGGGAGCGAAAGGACTTGTTTGGGGCAGAGATCTCAACTGGAGAGAGCTTTTCAGGGATCACAAAAGGCTGCTGTGAAGGCACCAGTGTCTGACAATCAGGATAGCAAATGTGTCTCTCTCTAACAGGGATTTATTGAAAACACTTTTTCTTTTATGCTCCATCAAAGGCAGCATGGGCCAGTGGAGAGGGCAAGGGACTGGGAGTCAGGAATCTTGGATTTTATTGTCTGACTCCACTGTTTGACTTTGGACCACTCCGTGGCTTGGTTTCCCCATCTGTGAAATGGGGATAATGATACTCAGTCTCCTCTTGAAAAGTGCTTTGAGATCAGAGGATGAAATGAGCTGCATGCACAGTGCATGTCTTTTTAAAGTGTATTGAGTGCTGAGGGAAGGTGCTGGATTTAGGGCTGGTCAAAAATTTTCCATCAAAATTGTTTTTTTCCATGCAAAATTGGGTTCTTGATTAAATTTGTCTTAAAAAGTGTCTGCTTTCCATGGAAAGTGCTGACTTTGTGATGAAAAACCGAACACCAACATTTTCATATTTTGGCCAATGCCCCAAAAAGATTCATTTGGAAATACCACCATAGTTCCTCATGGGAGTTGTTGTTTGGGTGCCTCATGCCCTCATTCTGCTATGTGGGCTGGGTTCCTCAGCTGGACTACATTTCCCATGATGCACTGTTGGCAGGGAATCCCATGATGTAACACAGTGGCTGAGCAAAAGAGGAGCCCATTGTGCATCATGGGAGATGTTGTCTGGCCAGGGAAAACGACCCATAGAAGAGAATAGGGGCACAAGGCACCTGAACTACAACTCCCATCAGGCACCAGGCCAAATTGAAATTGTTGGTGTTTGATTTTTCACTAAAAAGTCAGAATTATCTAATCAAGTTCAAAGTCTCAGTCTTTGTCTTCAAGGTGCTTAATGGCCTGGGCCACAGGTATCTAAAAGATCATCAGAACTTCCAGGATCAACACTGTGGTCGGCAACTCTGCTCCTCCGGCATGATGAAACTCCCTACAACAGGGGTAAAGCTCATCCGTGCAGGAGACAGCATTGGGGGCTGGTCGCAGAGTGTGGGGTGAACTCCCTCAGGAACCAAGAAGCCCCCCAAACCTCACCACCTTCCACTCCAAGTGCAAGACACACACCTTCCGCTGGCCTTCTCTAACGGAAACACAGAACAATGTGTAAATAATAATAAAAAAAATCCCTACCAAAACAAACCACTCCTCTACACACACAGTTCTCCTGGGGAGAGCACAAGCACATGTGCTAGGCTGTCATTAAGGCAAAGGGCCGCATTCTGATCTCAGTTACAATTGGCATAAATCTAACCTCACTTGCCTCTCCGTGTTACTCTGGATTCTTACTGATGTAACCAGGGCCGGCATAACCCATTAGGCGACCTAGGCGGTCGCCTAGGGCGCTACAATTTGGGAGGCGGCGACCGTGACGCTATTTCGGCGGCGGGACATTCCGTCGCCTCTGTGGGGGGCGGCATTTCGGGGCGGGACCTTCCGCCACCTAGCGCGGCAGAAAAGCTGGTGTCGCTCCTGGATGTAACTGAGACCTAGCCCAGGAACAAGCCGTTTGTACCCCAGGAAGAGAAAACACTCACTCAGGTGTACCTGCCTTTCAGTTAATTAGCAAAGGGAACGACATCCTGATGCGAGGAACTTGACAGGAATGAAATCAACTGACCGTGCCGCACAGGCCCTCCGGGCTCAATATGTCCTGATGAACCCTGAAGTTAAGAACTTCTGCTCCTCTTAATCTGGTTCCAGGTCAAGATTCTCACCTAAGGCCTTGGGTGTGTGTCACTGGTGGAGTCTACCCTTGTTGTTCTCTTTTGCTGGGGTTTGAGATACCAGTTAAGTACATGTAGCAATTTGTTAAGTGTTGTTTCCCTTTCTGTCTCTGCCTGATCGAACATGCTTTCTGGGAAGGAAGCCTCCTTCTCCAGAGTTAATTGAGTAGGTAACTCTGACCCCTTGTTTACATTCAGTAGCAAAGGAGAGCGGGGACTTAGCAACAGCAACGCATGGGAGTTTTTAATATGCGCCCTGGCATGCTAAGGAGCACGTTCTTATGACCTTTCAGAACAGGATTGAAAGCTGTTCCAGTACCAGGGGTATGTAATCCACTGTAGGTAGACAACTGAATGGGGAGGGGGCTGCAAGAGGTTGTGGGAAGAGCGGGAGGGCTTAATCTACCTCTGACAAGTTAATTAAATGTAAGAGCAAACATTCTTCTCCTGGTGATGTCATGAAATACAGGTAGACTGGCTTTTCTCTCTGCTTGGCTGTACAGAAATGCTTAGAGGCCACTGATATCTCAGTCCTTGATTGAGGAAAGCATTTAAGCATGTGTTTAAACTTTTGTGCCTGTGCTTAAGGCCAATTCTGACTTAAGCATGGGCTTAAAGTTAAGCACAGCCTTAAGCGTCCTGCTTGAACAGGGATTCTTCAGGGATGCTGAAGGGGACCTAACTAGGGGTTAGGAGGGTGATGGAATTTGCTTTCTGGGTTGGGGAGGAGCGGGGGGGGAGGTTTTAGTCCCTAGTGGACACTAGTGATATGGAATGATCTGGAACACTGTGTGGTATTCAGGGATTTTCATCAGAGGAAAATGTTTTTCCGTGTCTCAGATTTTTGGACAAAAGATGAGTTTCTCTCACCACTTCTCCATGCACCCTGAAGCTGGAAATTAATTTCTCCACCCCAAAAAGCAGTTGTTTTCAGCAAGAAAACGACAGAAATGGGGAATCCCCACCTAAAACAAATGCACAGTTTTACCCAGGTTGGCATGACTGATAGTTTTGTTCCCTCGGGCAGTTTCCACCTACCATTATGAGGCCCAGGAACCCAGGTCGAGGCCAGGAACCCTGTCAAAGAAGGAAATTAGGTTGGTTTGGCATGATTTGCTCTTGACAAATCCATGCTGGCTAATCCTTATAACCCTATTATTCCTCTAGGTGCTTACAATTTGATTATTTAACTATTTGTTCCAGGATCTTTCCCAGTATCAATGTTAGGTTGACTGACCTATAATGTCCTCTTTGTTCCCCTTTTAAAAGATAGTACCATGTATGCCCTTCTCCAGTCCTTTGGGGCCTCACTGTCCTGCATATGATCTTAAGGATAATCTCCAGCGGTTCTGAGATTGCTTCAGTGGTTCCTTACGTACCCTAAGGTGAATTTCATCAGGCCGGGCTGACCAGAGACATCTAATTTATCTAAATATTCTTTAATCCATTCTGTCCCTAGTTTGGCTTGAGTTCTTTCCCCACGGGTTGTTAATATTAATTGTGTTGAGTATCTGGCCACCATTAACCATTTTAGGGAACAAACATAGGAACAAATGACTGGAAGGGACCTTCTGGTTCCATGAGGCCAGTCCCCCTGCCAGGCAACTCCATGATATAATCCCATTCGTAAACTGATCAAGCCCTATAGATATTCTGTAGCTCATCAGCAGGTATTAGGTTTAATGCAGGAAGTACTTGGTGACATTTTCTGTCCTGTGATTCACAGAAGATCAGAGTAGATGGTCAGAATGGTCTCTCTTCTGGCCTTAAAATCTATGTATTTCCTCCAACCGAGATATAATTCAAAGGGAAAACATGCTTCTCTACAATACACAGGAAATAGGCTGATCTCCTGCATGTTATCACTGTAACATCACTCATTGCGCCCAGCCAGAACTGTCTAGCAGTACCCATCTCTTCTAATGAGCTCAAGAGAGGGTTATTCAGATGATGTCCCTGGAACAGGGACAACCCAGGCTTCCTCACACTGCCTGTCCCTGAGCTTCACCCCTGCTCCAGAGGAAGAGTAAGCGCTCATAACCCTGGGAGGGGCAGTTAATTCCCTGGCCTGCCCAGTCTTTGGCCGCCCTGCTGGAATAGCTCACAAAGATGCCATGTCCATTTAAAATAATTCCAACACACACCTGTCTGCCATGGTCTTTCAAACCCCAAATGGGGTGTGAAATGATTTGAAGCGTGCAAGCTTTCAGTGTTTGTGTTGGAACAAGCCTGAGTTATTAATCCCTGAGCGCCATATGATCATCAGGAACATTTCTGTGGCAGGCTGCCATCTTCCTTCACATCGTTTACCTGGGAGTGACAAACGCCTTGTTTTTAATGCTTGTAATATTTTGCAGTTCTAAGGCTCCTTTCACGCGAGGATCTCCAAGTGCTTTACGAAACATGAATTAATTAAGTCTCACGACTAAGGCGGTGTGAATCCTGTCGTTTTCAGCTCACGCAAGTCTCGACTAGAGATGAGCCCAAACCCAAATCAGGGAATCCCCGAACTCTGAAGTTTGGAGCTGCCTCCAGACTTGACAGCTGGCCTCTTTCTTGTATAATGGGCCAAATCCGGATGTCTCCTGGATTTTAGTGGGTTTCACTCCTAGAGTTGAGCTTTGCTGTTCTGGCCCACCCCTAGTTTCAAGAAACCTTACTGGCATGTTCAGCTTGTTTAATTGGGCCTGTTCACCATTTTGCTGGAGTTCCAACTTTGTCTGTTCTTATAATAAATGGAGATATACCTCTCTCATAGAACCGGAAGGGACCCTGAAAGGTCATTGAGTTGAGTCCAGCTCCCTACCTTCACTAGCAGGACCAAGTACTGATTTTGCCCCAGATCCCTAAATGGCCCCCTCAAGGATTGAACTCACAACCCTAGGTTTAGGAGGCCAATGCTCAAACCACCAAGCTACCCCTCCCACCGAGTGCTTGAAAACTCAGGCTAAATATTCATGTCAGCCTGGCACATGCCATAGCTTTCTGAGGCTGACCGGCCACTTCCTAATGCTACAGTGCATTCTGGGCTACTTCAGCTTCAGTGGCCAATTAAAAGGCCAGCGGTGCCACGAGGGGGCTTTCTGGTTGTGCTGCTGAAGATTGGGAGAGTATGGTGCTCTCCCAGGCTCTGACCCAAAGGATACTTCCCTGGAATTTAGCGCCAGGTGGACCTTACCAAGGGAAAATAAGCCAGATGAGGGCAGAGGGCACAGACTGCACCTGAAGACAAGAGGACTGGAGGTGGATTGGTAGAAAGCCGCCAACCCCCACAAAACAGCTGAACTCTGAGAGCTGTTTGTGGTTTACTTCAGGTCACCCAGGAAGTCTCTGGCAGAACAAAGGAAAGAACCTGGGTGCCTGGAGTCCCAATCCAGAGTTTTCACCGCAAAATGGTTTTTCTTGGAAAGTAGCCACCCAAGTGACTTTCCCCAGTTAATGGTTAAAGCAAGGGAGGGGTGGGAAGTTGATGTTTGTCTCCAGACAGAATTCAGTGTGAGTCGTACGTATATAAACAGCAGCTATCTCCCCTGGCGCCGGCGTTAGAAATTCAGAGCAATGGATGAGATGAGAGGTACAACAGAAATGCATTTTGTCCCAGATACAGAGCTGTAATTATTAGGGCTGCTCTGAGCTGGGGTAAACCAAACCCTTAGGGTGCCGGTAGTATGCCCAGTGTACCACGTCTTGGAGCCAAGCACTGCAGGTGGTTCAGCAGCTGGGCCTTGCCGGCACTAGCCCTGGTGAGTCCCAGTAACCACTCAGACACATGGCTGAGGGAAAGGCTGTTGGGGTGGCAGGAGAGGAAAGGTTGCAGACAGCTCAGTACAGAGGTTTAAACAGGTAGAGTTCAACGTGAGCAATAACGGCTCGTGTTTGGACCCCTGGGGCAGTCCAGTCTAGAGTCAGGATGCTTCAGGCCTAGGGCCTGGGGTGCCCTCTCCAGTCCAGTCTCTAGTCAAGCAAATAGGAGCTTGCAGGTTTCCAGGCCAACCTCAGCGGCTTTCATTGGGGACCCTCTGCTCTGGCTCCCTGCCCAGCCACTGCTGCTTCCCCATAAGTCCCACCCAGACCTGCACCCAGATGTGACATCCGACAGTCACAGCTTGCTCCACGTGTGGCTCCGGATACCCTTCCTGGGGGTGCTTCTCTGCAGTGTCTGGCTAGCCATGCTGCTGCAGCTTCTCCACAGGTACCGTAGCCATTTCCTGGTCCTTCCACCTGGCCAGGAGGAAGGGCTGTGCAGTGGGGAGAGGGCTGATTTGACTCATAGTCTCTGCTTAGCAGATCTGTCACATAGTAGATTTTGGCCATGATTGTTCTTTGACTGCAGTAAGGCCTCCTCCATGGACTACCTTGAACCTGTGGACTACTAGCCACTCAATCCAGCAGGCCTCACCCATAAGGTGCAATGACTCTTTTCTGTTAGCCACCAGGCCTTTCATCGTAGATTCCATTTCATTCAATGGAAAAATGGGAGCTGGTGGGTCCTGGTCCCTGAATTTTGCTTGTTTGTCATTGATCTTTTCATTCAATATAGAGCAATGAATATACATTTATATTATTTTTCACAATAGGTGCTGCACAGAGGTCTGTTCTATGACAGGTTCCATTTATAAGGAGAATCTGGAGAGGAAGGATGGTCTCCTAGTGAAGGCACTGATAGCTCAGGAGCTGTGGGGTCTATTTTCCAGCACCGCTACGGCCTTGGGTACATCACTTCACTCCACTGGCCGTAGTTTCCTACCTAGAATATAGGGCTAACAATAATCCCTTCCTGACGGGGATGCTGGGCGGGAATCAAATGCTACAGTGACGAGTGCCATAAAAAGCTAGACAATTATCTTAGGAGTCTCCTTCCTTGGAGGTTTTTAAGGCCCGGCTTGACAAAGCCCTGGCTGGGATGATTTAGTTGGGAATTGGTTTGAGCAGGGGGATGGACTAGATGACCTCCTGAGGTCCCTTCCAACCCTGATATTCTATGATTCTATGATTCTACTTGCTACTCCATCTCTGCTTTGTGCCGTTAGATAGAGACCAGTTTATCCAGAAGTGCTGTTTGCTCCTATTCTACAGCACCGGTGTAGACTTCCAGACCTGCCAGCCGTTGAAGTTTATGGAAGGCTATGGCACTGGGAATTGCTGAAGCACTATCTAAATAACAGGCCGCCTCTTGTAGGTACTGAGCTTTGGTGGTGGTTGAGGGCACTCAGTACCTGGTAGGATTCTGCCCAGTCTCAGAAAGAACAATATCCCCTTTACGGTCCATATATTTGTTTGCATTTATAGAATTGCTTTCATCTTGAAATGTCCCCAAGCATTTCACAAATGGAAGCTGTTGTGATAGTTGGGCCTACAGATTTATTCGAACTGTGAGCTCAACAGTCAAAAGATGTGGAAGTTCATAAAATGCCACAATAACCGGCAACCACAAATGTTGATAGGAAAAGACGACCGACTGAATGAGTCGAAACGAACAGGGCCGACTGATACGGTTCGAGGACTATGATAAAATCCTGCTTGGTAAAACCAGGAGATGTGGAACTGGAAATTAATGAACCAAAATTGGTTTGTCGGATTCAGGCATAACCGGTGGACAAAATAATGAGGGGAGTGGTCGTTTTTGGGTCGTTAAAGAAGGAAAATTTGGGGGCAAAATTGGGAAGAACGGATGGAGGCTACAAGAATAAGCTTCACCATCATAGCTGCCAACCCCCACAGTTTCCTGGGCCCACAGGAGCTGGAACTAGGGGTGTTGGGGGAGCGGCAGCACCCCCTGGCTTGAAGTGGTTTCCATCACATACAGGGTTTATAATTTGGTTCAATGGGTCTCAGCACCCGCACTATACAAATTGTTCCAGCACCCCTGGCTGTGCCTTCATCACCCTGATCCTGAGAGATGTCCTGGCCAGGCCGAGCTAGAGAGAGAGGGATGCAGATAACATCACCACCCCTACCTGCTCCAGCCGAACCCCAGACACCACTGGAGATGAAACTGGATTGGAGCAACAAGAGCAACTCCAGCTCATCTCAACTAATGGCTTTTCTTTGCCCCGAAAGGACAGTTATCATCATCTTTGGTACCATCGCAGAGACTGCCAAACTAGGGGTTTTTTCCTTTGGAAAATTCTCTCCAGCTAAAGGGAAAGGGGAAAAGAAATGTTGTTAAAAGGAAAACATTTATTTAATACTTTACATTTCAAATGCTTTAACTGCTTTCCCTTCTTTGCTGTATCTGTAATAACAGGCTAAAAGGATTTTGAATGGTGTGTTTGCCCTGGGGCTAAGCAGACTGTGGGCTCGTTGGACCAAACCCCAGATGGACCCTGTTTAACACTGCTTAAGGTTGGACTGTGACTAAGTGACGTTAACACCTTTGGCCCATATATTCCATCTAAATTAATACAACAGAGCCTCTTCTCCAACCACTGAAATGCAGCCACCTCTGGGGTGTGGCTGTTCAAAGGTGCATGGCAACACAACAGAGCCATGTAGGGCATGAAATGAAAAAGAAAATTTTATCTACTTAAAACTGCAGGGGAAGTCAGTTTAGTCAGAAATCTAATGACCATTGACGCTCGGGTGCCACTGGGCCTCGGCGATGTTTAGGTAAGGGTGCTGTGGAGGATGGGCTCTCATGCATCTCTGTGCTCTTAAGGACTGGGGCAGAGACTCTCTTGCGTCTTGGCTAACCATGGCTAACATCTTCTGCACAGTGCCATGGTTGTGCTTAGATGACGAGCTCTTTGGGGCCAGGACCAACTTTTTGCTATATGTGCCTGACACAATGAGCCCCAATGGCAGGAAAGATGGTCCAGTAGTGAGGTTGCTGGCCTGGGAGTGGGAAGACCGGCCCTGCCACCGACTTCCCGTGTAACCTTGGGCAAGTCCCTTAATCTTTTGGTTTCCCCATCTGTAATATGGAGCTAATAGCACTGTCCTACCTCACAGAAGGATGTTGTGAGGGTAAATACACTGAAGGGTGTGAGGCGCTCAGATACGATGGTGATGTGGACTAGGAAGTACCTCAGATAGATCCAGTTTGGGCCTTTTAGATGCTACCGAGAAACAAACAGCGCGTGGTAAGAACCTGCCGGAAGCAACTTGGGAAAGGTGAGTAGCCTCAGAGCCTTTTGCTGCTCCCATCCTGCGCGCTGCCTACTCCCTGCCTGCCCATTGCGGCTCCTGCTCGAAGAGACGGAACGTTTAAGGCTCTGAGAGCAGCCGTCAGGGTTAATGAGCTGTGACACGGCTTTCCGAAGGGGAGACCGTGCAAGTTCACACCTGCTACCATTTTATCAGGCGGTGGAGCAACACCGAAGAGCGTTACGCCTGCTGCGGAATGGAGGAGAGCATCTAAATAGGCCTTTCCAATTGTTTAGATGACTGACCTGCATTCCAGGGTGTCACTAAAGCAGCTGTGTTTTCATTCTTCTTTGGAAGGTTCAGTACATCCATACGGGTTATGTGTAGGGGAAAAAAACAGGGATACTATTTGCACCGGCTGTGTGGTCTTGCGTCATCTTCATTTGTCTCCAGTGGGTGTATCAGGATTCCGTTTCTAAAGCAGGTGATAGATGATTTCAGTAATACCCAGTTGTTTAGACTTGACATCAGGGTGTTTTTTGGCCAATATGCCTGTGTAATTTACAGATGCGCATCTGCTGGATTAAGTAATTGATTTGATGCTTCTCTCGTGCCAGGCAAGGAGCATTCCTCTTGAAAAAAACAAAACAAAACGTTAAGTAGTGCTGGTGAAAGGTGCCAGATTGACAGCCTGGTATGATGAAGGCCTGTGTTTAGCCCCAGAACAGGTAGAGCACAAGCAAAGGTGATCCAAATTCCGCCCACACTGCCTGTTCCATGGGTTTAGCTTCCTCTGGAGGATCAGCTGTAGAGGTAAGAAAGGACTGCAGTCTCTGTGGCTTCTTCATACGTTGGCCCTTCTGCTGACATTGCCGGCAATAGGGTTGTGTTGGGTGGCAGCGTATCCCCTAGGATTATCTTGTGGTGCAGACACAGGCATGAAAAAATGAGATCCAGGTTCCGTTTCCGGCCCGGCTGCTGATTCACAGTCTGACTTCAGGCACGTCACTGGGGCCAAAAGTGGCTGGTGATTTTGGGGGCCTAACTTGAGACACTGTGGGCCTGGTGTTTGGAAAGCGCTGAAAAGCCGCAATGACAACTGATGTCTACGGGTGTTGCCGGACACACCAAACATTGGTGGCTGCGCTTGAAAATTTGGCCTTCATCGCTCTGGGCTTCAGTTTTCTCTTTGCAAAATGGTGACGCTAACCGTCTTGAGGCTCACTAGGTGCCATGTCATACGAAATAAAATATCACTATCATTTTAAAGGCCCCCGGAGAAGGACTGCATTTGTTCTGATTTTCAGCAAAGTGGTTTTTTTGGTTTTGGTTTTCAGTTTGTCAGCGTTGCCAACTCTCGTGATTTTATCATGAGTCCCATATTTGATGGGGCTTTTTATAAGCCCCAGCTCCAGGAGTCAGGTGATTCCATCAGAATCTCAACCCTCCTTTTGAAAAAAGCGGTCAGTTTCTAGCCCTTGTGCAAGCAGCAAAAAACTTGAAAACAAATCCAAGTTAAAAAATCAAATAACCAAACAACACACCGCCCAACCAAAAGACAGATCAGGGTGGCTGTATGGCCTAGTGGAAAGGGCACTGCACTGGTTCCATTCCTCTCTCTGCCACTGGTCTGTTCCCCCTTTCTCTGCCTCAGTTTCCCCATCTGTAATATGGGGGACAATGATACTATCTCCTTTTGTAAAGGAAATCTTTGCTATCACCTGAAAGAAAGTGCTAGATAAGAAGAACCCAACATTTATTCTGTTTAAAATTTTGTGATTTTTAAGCCAATCACATACTTTTTTGGGGAATGGTGGGTGGGGCTGACTCATGATATCTGAATGTTTTGGATAGGCAATACTGTGATTTACGAAACATTTCAGACATGGGCCCCAATTGTTATTATTTTAATTTTCTGCATTATTCTTTATCTCAATAAAATACTCTGACACTTACAAATGAAGATCTCCTCCAAGCAGGCAGTTCAATTGGCTTGCAACTTGCGCTCGTATCGTTTTTATTTGGCATTGTCTCTTACATTGTATTTGCTTAGAAATAAAATCCCCGAAGACCCAGTGTGATCTATTCATAGTCAGAACGCGAATTAGCCATTCATTTACCCTTGAAGTCTCTTGGATGGGCTTCTTCCCCGTATATCATTTTCATTCACAGGGTGCACGGGAACAGCTGGCAGGCTCCTAGGTTTCAGAGTGTGGATAATTTGAATTGGTTTCCTCGGAGTTGGATCGGTTTTTTTTGTTTTGTTTTGTTTTCTCCGCTTCGTGACGGATTGCTGAATGCATGAAGTGACATGAATTGGTTTAATTTCATTAATCCGTTAAAAATATATATATATTTGGCATTTGTACATTATCCCTCCTTTGCTTTCGACAGCTTGTTGGCTCAGCGCGCAAGAGGGCTTGCAAAACAGCACAGTTCCTCACCTGGGACTCTTCCGTTTTACATTTCTCATAGCAGAAGAATTAAGAGGTATTCAGAATTCCACTTCAGCTCCATGCACTGGCTCCAAAGGCAGGAGTTTTGTTTCTTCCCTAGGATTCCCAGTCATGGACTAGGGCCCCATTGTGCTAGGTGCTGTACAAACACAGAAGAAAAAGAGAGTCCCTGCCCCAAAGGGTTTACAATCTAGGTACACAGTCTGCGTCAGTTGCCTGTGTAGCTGTGTCTACTCTTATGGTAGCATGTACAGTTCAGCCATTACACATATAGCTACGCATTGCGGTGAAAGGTGGGCTGCACGCACGTTTGTCACTGCAGTGTGTAGCTACATACTATAGTGAAAGGCTCTGGCAGTGGGGAGGTAGCGGGGAAAAGCTCTGGCGGTGGGGAGGAGGCGGGGAAAGGCTCTGGCGATGGGGAGGCGGTGGGGAAAGGTTCTGGCGGNGGGGAAAGGCTCTGGCGATGGGGAGGCGGTGGGGAAAGGTTCTGGCGGTGGGGAGGAAGCAGGGAAAGGCTCTGGCAGTGGGGAGGCACCGGGGAAAGGATCTGGTGGTGGGGAGGCAGCAGGAAAAGACTCTGGCGGTGGGGAAAGGTTCTGGCAGTGGGGAAGAGGCGGGGAAAGACTCTGGCGGTGGGGAAAGACTCTGGCGGTGGGGAGGTGGTGGGGAAAGGCTCTGGCGATGGGGAGGCGGCGGGGAAAGGCTCTGGTGATGGGGAGGTGGCGGAGAAAGGCTCTGGCGGTGGGGAGGTGGCGGGGAAAGACTCTGGCGGTGGGGAAAGGCTCTGGCAGTGGGGAGGGAGCGGGGAAAGGCTCTGGTGATGGGGAGGTGGCGGGGAAAGGCTCTGGCGATGAGAAAAGGCTCTGGCGGTGGGGAGGCGGTGGGGAAAGGCTCTGGTGACGGGGAGGTGGTGGAGAAAGGCTCTGGCGGCAGGGAAAGGCTCTGGCAATGGGGAAGCAGCGGGACACTACACTGCTAAGTGTAGACATGAGAGGCACTGCTTGGGCATGTAGAGAGCCAGGGAGGCTACATGCCCTAGGGTTCTGGCATGTAGGGCATTCTACTCTAGTGCATCTGCCTATGCCGTGTCTCAGCGTCTACACTACTGTTTATACTCGTGCTAGCTGGGAATGTAGTGTCTGTATTCTACACACCACTGCAAGTGTAGACACACCTTTTGTTATCCTCTACTTTCCCCACCGTCTCCTTCCTATTTGTAAAGCACACTCATTATTAATTATTTGTATGATAAGAGAGTCTACAGGCCCCAACTGAGATCAGTACCCTATAGTGCTAGGTGCTGTACAAACACATAGTGAGAGCCTATTATCTGAATGGACAAGACAGACAAAGGGTGGGAGAAAGGAAGGATTATTAGCCCTATTTTACCTGTGGGAGACTATGCCCTAGATGTGGCCAGAAAGGATGGGTGGCCAGAAAAGACGGATAAATTCTCCCACAATGCACTGCGAAAAATTCATAGAGCGGCTCAGATTAGTGCAGCACTAGGACCCAGGGGATATGGCCCCAGAAGGCCGAGCACCTCACATGAGTGAGAGCAGCGCTAGTGTGAATGCAGCAACTGGAGCAGGGCTTTGTAGTGTGGCCGCTCCTACCTGGACTAGGCCAATCCGCTTGGCCACACCAGGGTGCCAGTCACCCAAGTTAACTCTGCAGAGAAGACATAAGCAGAGAGTGGGTGATTTCAGTGCAGGTACTCAGGGAGTACGTCATTACTCAGCCTGAGGAAAGAGGGTCAGAATCTAGCCCAGCGTGAATAAGACATTCTTTTCACATAATAGCACAAGTTTTTGCTCTGTCACACTGATCTTATCAGGGTTTGACAAGGAAGGATGTTTATCAAATTCAGTTGCTTTGTCTTCAAGAGCATTTCCCCCCGGTGCCCCCTTCATAAAAGCCCATTCTCACCTAGACAACTTCCTCCCCTGCTATGCCAAAAGCACTTGAGCTACGTGTATCCGAGCCCCGGCCCTGAACGCTGCCACTGGGGTAAGTGTTTGTTTGACCCAAGAAATGTCAAGAGAGGGAACTTCTGTTTAGGAAAGTTGGAAGAAACTGTTGGTTTCAAGCCCACTGCAGGCCTGGTTCAAAACCCACTGACTTGACTGGGTTTGGATCAGGCCCTGTGAACAGGAAAATGCAAGATCTTGGCAGTGAACAATTATGGACTAACTTGCCCATAGGGAAAGTGTCTGCCTGACCTCCACCAGGTAGTGGCTGGCTTATGCCCTGAAGCATGAAAGTTTATAACCCCTTTTAAAAATAATCCTATCTATTGTAACTGTGGATGATTTCATTAGTCATATACACACTTAATCCTCTTTTTGAATCCTGCTAGACTCTTTCCTTCAATAATACCTTGTGGCAATGAGCCACAGGCTGATTCCGTAGCTAGTTAAAATGTTTTTTATTAGTTTTAAACGAGCTTTTCCATTATTTTAGCACACAGTTCTTTTATCTGACCTGAGACAGTCTCTATGAGCTTTGTTCAAACCACTGAACCTACTAATATTTATTTATATCTTTATCATTTGGGGGATTTGATACCCACAAAGGTTGTTGCCTTGACAGCTATGGAGAGTGAAGACTTCTGTTTATCCACAGAGCGTTCACAGCATGGACAGTGGTGATGCAAGCTTCCTTCTCACCTATCTTGCCAATGTCCTTCAGACTTGATCACCTCTAGGGGATAAGATAGTAGCTAATTATCCATGGCCCATTCAATTCTTGTTGTCTCTGCCAAGACTGCCAAGAAAGGGACTGCATAGTGCCTGCTGAAACCATCAAACACAAGTCAAGGCCACCAAAGAGCCATGAGATAATAGTTATTTTTGAAAAAAGCAACAGAGGGTCCTGTGGCACCTTTAAGACTAACAGAAGTATTAGAGCATAAGCTTTTGTGGGTGAATGCCCACTTCATCAGACGCAAGTAAGGGAAATTTCCAGAGGCAGGTATAAATCAGTATGGAGCTAATGAGGTTAGTTCAATCAGGGAGGGTGAGGTGCTCTGCTAGCAGTTGAGGTGTGAACACCAAGGGAGGAGAAACTGCTTCTGTAGTTCGATAGCCATTCACAGTCTTTGTTTAATCCTGATCTGATGGTGTCAAATTTGCAAATGAACTGGAGCTCAGCAGTTTCTCTTTGGAGTCTGGTCCTGAAGTTTTTTTGCTGTAAGATGGCTACCTTTACATCTGCTATTGTGTGGCCAGGGAGGTTGAAGTGTTCTCTTACAGGTTTTTTTATATTGCCATTCCTGATATCTGACTTGTGTCCATTTATCCTCTTGCGTAGTGACTGTCCAGTTTGGCCAATGTACATAGCAGAGGGGCATTGCTGGCACATGATGGCATATATAACATTGGTGGACGTGCAGGTGAATGAGCCGGTGATGTTGTAGCTGATCTGGTTAGCTCCTGTGATAGTGTTGCTGGTGTAGATATGTGGGCAGAGTTGGCATCGAGGTTTGTTGCATGGGTTGGTTCCTGAGTTAGAGTTGTTATGGTGCGGTGCGTGGTTGCTGGTGAGAATATGCTTCAGGTTGGCGGGTTGTCTGTGGGCGAGGACTGGCCTGCCTCCCAAGGTCTGTGAAAGTGAGGGATCATTGTCCAGGATGGTTGTAGATCACTGATGATGCGTTGGAGAGGTTTAAGCCGAGGACTGTAGGTGATGGCCAGTGGAGTTCTGTTGGTTTCTTTTTTGGGCCTGTCTTGTAGCAGGAGGCTTCTGGGTACACGTCTGGCTCTGTTGATTTGTTTCTTTATTTCCTTGTGTGGGTATCGTAGTTTTGAGAATGCTTGGTGAAGATCTTGTAGGTGTTGGTCTCTGTCTGAGGGGTTGGAGCAGATGCGGTTGTATCTCAGTGCTTGGCTGTAGACGATGGATTGTGTGGTGTGTCCGGGGTGGAAGCTGTAGGCATGAAGGTAGGCATAGCGGTCGGTGGGTTTTTGGTATAGGATGGTGTTAACGTGGCCCTTGCTTATTTGTACTGTGGAGTCTAGGAAGTGGACCTCCCATGTAGATTGGTCCAGGCTGAGGTTGATGGTGGGGTGGAAGCTGTTGAAATCATGGTGGAATTCTTCCAGGGCCTCCTTCCCATGGGTCCAGATGATGAAGATGTCATCAATGTAGCGTAGGTAGAGAAGGGCCGTGAGTGGACGAGAGCTGAGGAAGCGTTGTTCCAGGTCAGCCATAAAAATGTTGGCATATTGTGGGGTCATGTGGGTGCCCATGGCAGTGCCACTGGTCTGGAGGTATATATTGTCACCAAATTTGAAATAATTGTGCATGAGGATAAAGTCACAGAGCTCAGCAATAAATTGTGCTGTGTCATCATCAGGGATACTGTTCCTGATAGCTTGTATTCCATCTGTGTGTGGGATGTTTGTGTAGAGAGCCTCTACATCCATGGTGGCTAGGATGGTGTTTTCTGGGAGGTCACCAATGCATTGTAGTTTTCTCAGGAAATCTGTGGTGTCACGGAGATAGCTGGGAGTGCTGGTGGCGTAGGGTCTGAGTAGGGAGTCCACATATCCAGACAGTCCTTCAGTGAGAGTGCCAATGCCCGAGATGATGGGGCATCCAGGATTTCCAGGTTTGTGGATCTTAGGTAGTAGATAGAATAACCCCGGTCGGGGCTCTAAGGGTATGTTGATTTGTTCCTGTGTTAGTGTAGGGAGTGTCCTGAGTAGATGGTGCAGTTTCTTAGTGTATTCCTCAGTGGGATCTGAGGAAAGTGGCCTGTAGAATTTGGTATTGGAGAGTTGTCTGGCAGCCTCCTTCTAGTAGTCAGACCTGTTCATGATGACAACAGCATCTCCTTTATCGGCCTCTTTGATGATAATGTCAGGGTGGTTTCTGAGGCTGTGGATAGCATTGCGTTCTGCACGACTTAGGTTATGAGGCAAGCGATGTTTTTTTTCCACAATTTCTGCCTGTGCACGTCGGTGGAAGCATTCTATGTATAGGTCCAGACTGTCATTTCGACCCTGAGGAGGAGTCCATGTGGAGTTCTTCTTCCTGTGTTGTTGGTGGGAGGGTATCTGTGTATCAGTGCGCTGTTCAGTGTTATCTTGAAAGTATTCTTTGAGTCGGAGACGGCGAAAGTAGGCTTCCAGATCACGGCAGAACTGTATCATGTTTGTGGGGGTGCTGGGGCAAAAAGAGAGTCCCCGAGATAGGACAGACTCTTCTGCTGGGTTGAGTGTGTAGCTGGATAAATTGACGATATTGCTGGGTGAGTTAGGGGTACCCTAAACTGCTAGCAGAGCACCTCACCCTCCCTGATTGAACTAACCTCGTTAGCTCCATACTGATTTATACCTGCCTCTGGAAATTTCCATTACTTGCGTCTGATGAAGTGGGCATTCACCCACGAAAGCTTATGCTCCAATACTTCTGTTAGTCTTAAAGGTGCCACAGGACCCTCTGTTGCTTTTTACAGATTCAGACTAACACGGCTACCCCTCTGATAGTTATTTTTGATGACCGCCAATGAAAGAAAGATTCAGAGCTTTTTGCTGACTCACCCTGGCAGCCAGATGAGGCGGGTCCTGTTAATTCCAATACAAGGCTATAAAAGGATTTGAATGTCCCACTAAGCTAGTGGAAATGATGAAGAGGGATAAAGGTGTCCTGCAGGCAACAACCCTTGAACCAGCTACGTTTAGGAGAAGGCTCAGACTGAAGTATATACTTGGTATTAAGGAGAAAATTTGAACCAAATGCTTTGTATATGCGCGTGAGTGTGCTGTGATAGGAGCAGGGTGCGAATTCTACCTGCTTACCTCCCTCTCTTCTCTTCAGCTTCTTATGCCATTCTCATCACTCTGGTATCTGAGCATTTTCCAGTAGTGCATGAAGCATCCTCACTAACATCTGGCACGTGGGGCTTGATCTCTCACTCACCCTCTCCCCAGTGCTTGCCATGTCGTGGTTGGGTAGGGTTTTGTTTCTGTGACATATTCACGCTGCTCCTTGTTTCTGTTAGAGAAGGCTTCTTGCACTTGGATTGGAGGGTGGTGAGATCTGTGATAGCCCTTAGTTCCTGGGGGAGTTTTTTCCACAGCCTCAGACTGGCCTCTGGGAAAATTCTGTCTCCCACCCAACTGAGCCTTGCCCATCTTATAGAGAGTTCCATTGTGTCTATGGAGCAGAGTTCTTGACCACGGTCTTCATCCCAGACCTTTGGGCTCTTTTAGCTATTCTGGGCCCAGGCCATTAAATGCCTTAGAGGTAAGGACTGAGGTCTCCCCACATGGTTCTTTAGATACAAATTAACCTGCCCTGTTTTCCATAGACACCAAACAGTGCCTGAGTTTGGGAGGGAACTGGAGGGCATTTGCACCCCTGAGACGGGAGATGGCCCAGGTAAAACTACAGCAGAGAAGCTGTAAGGCTCCAGTTACACCAGGCAGGTGTGAGAGGAGCAGTAAGGAGTTTTGCATGTTACAAATAACTGGAATCAAAGGGGAATATGTTGGCAACACAAGACATGTCAGCAAGTGGCAATTACTGCTGCAGAGCAAAGCCCCACTGACCACCAAAGGAGTCAGTTTCACTGGGAACCGACCTCGCCAGCACCTGCCTTGGGGCGTCTGCAGCTGGCCGACAAAGTGCCTGACAATTTTTGTCGTAAGACAGGTCTTTCTCCCCTCAGCACACACATCATCTGAGCTTTTGATTTCACAGGGGTCCGCTGAAGTGAGCGGGGGCTGGCTCCAGAGATCTCTGTGAAGTTGGAGTTGCTCATGTACGGCCCTCTCTGGCTTCCTTCTGCCCCACCAAAGGTGTGTGGAGCAGCTGGGTTAGGGTGTGGGGTGTGGCTACAGAGTTCTGAGCTCACACTCTGCTTTGTAAGGTGGGGCTCTGGACTGCAGGGGGCAGATCAGAGGGTAGTTTAAAAGATAAAGATAAATTCTTGGAGGTTGAGTCCATTAATGGCTATTAGCCACGATGGGTAAGGAATGGTGTCCCCAGCCTCTGTTTGTCAGAGGGTGGAGCTGGATGGCAGGAGAGAGATCACTTGATCATTACTTGTTAGGTTCACTCCCTCTGGGGCACCTGGCACTGGTCACTGTCAGCAGACTGGATGCTGGGCTGGATGGACCTTTGGTCTGACCCAGTACGGCCGTTCTTATGTTCTTATGGCTGGGTGAACTTGCAGCAAGCTCTGGTTTCTGTGTTACTGTAGTTAAGGTTGCCTAATGTCTCCCTTTATCAGTGTCTAGTTGCTTTTAGCTCAGCCAAACTTTTACCGTTCAGGCTGAAATTTTCACAGCCCACCGTCTGCTAAGGCTGATTGGTTTTGAGGGTGGAGTTTCAACTAAAATAGATCAGCTGGTTCCAAGAACAAATTTAGGGAGATATATGGGATTTTGCGCATGTTAAAAAAAAATCTCCCTACCATTTCGTTGAGAAGCTCTAGGAACCATATGCTTTGGAGCACAGACTTGAAATTTGGCAAAGGGAGGGGATCACCCTTGTGTCAGGGATGTGCCTTTTATTGTCCCAAGAAAAAACACTCCAATTAGGCCAAGTTATAAGCCTTGCAGCTGGCTCAGCAGAGACTTGTTAGCATTTGGCAGCTCAAATCCCTAAAGATTCTGTCCGCACCGAGCATGCTCCATCTTCTCATAGCTCCTGCATGCAACCGGATCCCGGATGTGCCATCCCCACAAGAGACTGAGCATGGTCCATCCCGGAGCTTCAGGGACTCAGCAGGACTTTCCCTGTAATTCCTGCTCCCGGGTGGTAGAGGTTGTTTTGGGGCCGGACACCAGACAACAGTCTCCCTGCTCAAAAACAGAGCAGGGAGACTGTTTCCCCTACTTGCTCAACGATCCCTCTCAACCCTCCCGCCCCTGCTTCTGGTGTCAATGGACTGAGGAAGAGGAGGGGGTGGAGGAAGAAGATGGATTATGAGTCCAGTGAGTGAGGAACGGAGGTGGTGGGGGCAGCCTGGGAGGGGGTTGCAGGAGCCAGAGGAGGAGTGGGACAGAAACCGGGAGGGGGGGTAGCAGAAGGGGAGGGGGACAGGTGTGGAAGGGGCTTGAGGCAGAGGAATTGGTGGGAGATGCCAAGGGATGGGGGAGGGATGGCAGGGTAGCTGGATACTTCACCCAAACTTCTTTGTACTATCTCAGCATCCTGGGCTGTAAAACTGGCTGGGAATTTTGTTGAGAACAAGCTTTCACCAGCCCCACCCAGGGAGGTCAGGCTGATGAGCACCATCCCAGCCAGGGGCCAGGCAGTTCTGGGAGCCCCAGACCCTATCCTCTTGCTGCAGCTCCACTTCCCCAGGAAGTACCGAAAGCCCAGATCCAATCCCCCCACCCTCCAACGGTGTGAGGTTTCCCAGTGCCTCTGCTCCACTTCTCCCCAGGTCATGGGGGTCCCCAGTGCCCATGAGTGCTGGAAGGACTGCAAAGGTGGGGGTGGGGGTCAAGCAGGTGCATGGGGTGGCAACGCCAGTGAAATCTGGCCTGGCTACTTCTCTGTCACGACGGAGGGACCACAAGAGTCATTTTTAATTCGATCAACTGGACCAGAACAGTAGTGCCTGCAGCCCAACAGGCTCACTCTGGAAGTGACCAAAGCCTGCTGCTTCATCTCCTGTACATCTCCTGAAACATCACTCACTGGCCGGCTTAAAATCAAGCAAGCCAACAGGCAGATATGCACACAGGGCACTCAGCACAACAGAGCCAAGGTCACTGTTCCAGACCACCAGGGGAAAGGTAAACTCCCCCTACAGGCACATTTGAGGTGACGGCATTGGAGAGGAGTTTCTAGTGGAAATGTACCACAACTCAGACTCCAGCACAAAAAGAAGGACTAACGTAAATTACGAGAAGGTTATTCCCTGGGAGGAATTTTCCTTTCTGTGGGACTTGAACCAGCAACCAGTGGGTCCAAAAAGCAACTGTTTTAATAACACAGCCTAAGGGGAATCGATCTCTACCAGTTTCATAGCAATGCAGCGGTGCGCCCTAAAAATCTCCAGCCACTGTAGGGTGTGATCCCCATCCTCTCCCCTTCTTAATTTTTATATGCCTTGCCCCACTCTTATTTTGTATCTGTGGAGCTATGCAACTAGCACCAGTTCTGACTAAAGGAGAATTCCATTTGGTGGTTGATATAGATTGTGTGGCACGAAAGCACCAGGATCTGAACCAGAAATCAACTTCTTTTTTCAATACTGACTTCCAGCTCTCCTGAGATTCTGGGTTCTCATGAGATTTGGCTGGCCAGGTGTCCTAATTAAAGTCCAAGATGAGAATCAAAGGCTGCGTGTCAAGCTTTGTGTGTCACCTCTGTCCGTAATGCTCCACATGTCCTCATGCTCTGGAATTCCCATAGATGGAGGGAAAGGGTAGTATTACTCAACAAAATACCCTTTGTGTTGTGTTGGGTCAGTCATTATTTACATGAAGAAGATGAATGTAAACGGCAAAGGGAGGCGTCCCTGCCTAGACTAGACTGTAGTTTTATCTCTTCTTGAACTCAGGCCCATGCCACCTAGATAAAGTTTCCTCCGAGTTCCAGGCAGCAAAGGCAGACTCCACAGCTCCCCCGTATGCAACCCAGAGACAATGGGCCACATTGGTAGGTTGACAACAAACTGATTATTGAATTGAGCCATTTGGAGACCTTTCAGTCAATACCTCAAGGTAAAGGGCAGACTCTCTTTTACTGCTCCTCAGAAGAGCTTAATAACAGGTTTAGGGATATTAATTGCCTTAATTAGACCTGGCTAAACCTGTTTGGCTGTGATCTGGCGAGTGGTGGGTACTGCGTCTCATCTCAGGCCTCAGAATGTTACCCCCCAATGAGCAAGGCCCATCCCATTTAAGACATAATTAAAAGGCTGTTGAGAGGGCTCCTTGCATCCTTTCGAGCAAGGAGCACTCCAATCTTTAACGGATTGTCTTGAAAACAAGAAGCAATGCATTCACTTACCTCAGAGAAAAAATAAAGATGTATCTAACAATGACATTTTAATAACACCTGGAGGTGCCTGGGTAGTCTCTATTGATCATGGAAGGACAGTCCTGTGCTCAGTATACTTAGACTTATGTAAGGCATTTCACATGGTATCACATGACCTTTTGACTAAGAAACTAGAATGACACAAAATCAGCATCTGTTAAGTGGATTAAAAACTGGCTAACTGCGAAGTCTCAAAATGCAACTGTCAATGGGGAATCATAGTGGAGCGGGTGTCTTTCTAGTGGTGTACCACAGGGTTGGTTCTTGGCCCTAACCCTAATTAACATTTTTATCAATGATCTGGAAGAAAACATAAAAACAACACTGATCGAGTTTGTAGAGGACACAAAGATTGGAGGAGTGGGTATATAATGATATTGATTGATCATTGATACAGACTGATCTGGATTGCTTGGTAAACTGGGTGTAAGTGACCAGTGTGCATTTTAATCTGGCTAAATGTAAATATATGCATCTAGGAACAAAGACTGTTGGCCATAGTTACAGGATGGGGGACTCTATCTTGGGAAGTCATGACTCTGAAAAGGACTTTGAAGTCGTGGATAATCAGCTAAACATGAGCTCCCAGTGTGATGCTGTGACCAAAAGGGCTAATGCCATCCTGGGATGTATAAACAGGGATATACGGAGTGAGAGTAGGAGGGCTATGCTACCTCTGTATTTGCCACTGATGCGACTGCTTCTGGAATTCTGGGTCCCGTTCTGGTCCACAATTCAAGGATATCAATAAAATGGAGAGGGTTCAGAGAAGGGCCACGAGAATGATGAAAAGATCGGAAAACATACCTTGTAGTGATAAGAACAGGAGTACTTGTCGCACCTTAGGGTATGTCTACACTTACCTCCGGGTCCGGCGGCAGGCAATCGATGTTCTGGGATCGATCCCGGAAGTGCTCGCCGTCGACGCCGGTACTTCAGCTCGGCGAGAGGAGTACGCGGCATCGACGGGGGAGCCTGCCTGCTGCGTCTGGACCCGCGGTAAGTTCAGACTAAGGTACTTTGAATTCAGCTACGTTATTAACGTAGCTGAATTTGCGTACCTTAGTCCGAAGTGGGGGGTTAGTGTAGACCAGGCCTCAGCGACTAACCAATTTATTTCTAAGGTGCCACAAGTACTCCTGTTCTTTTTGCGGATACAGACTAACACGGCTGCTACTCTGAAACTTACAGTGATAGACTACAGGAACTTAACAAAGAGACGGTTGGGGGTGACTTGATCACAGTCTATAAGTACCTACATGGGGAACAAAACTTTGCTAATGGGCTCGTCAACCTAGCAAAGAAAGGTCTAACACAATCCAATGGCTGCAAGTTGAAGCTAGATAAATTCAGACTGGAAATAAAGCACAAATATTTAACAGTGAGAGTAATTAACCATTGGAAGAACTTACCAAGGATTGCGGTGGATTCTCTGTCACTAGGAATTTTAAAATCAAGACTGGATGTTTTTCCTAAATGATCTGCTCTAGTTCAAATAGGCCCTGGCTGAGGAAGTCTGGGACCACTAGGGCAGTTGCAGAAGATTGGACGAAAGCTAATGCTGTGCCAATTTTTAAAAAGGGCAAATGGGATGACCCGTATAATTATAGGCCTGTCATTCTGACATCAATCCCAGGAAAGATAATGGAGCAGCTGATACAAGACTCGATTAATATAAACTAAAGGAAGGTAATATAATTAATGGAAACCAACATGGGTTTATGGAAAATAGATCCTGTTAAATTAACTTTTGATGAGATTGCAAGTTTGGTTGATAAAGATAATAGCATTGACTTAGACTTCTGTAAGGTGTTTGACTTGGTACCACGTAACATTTTGATTAAAAAGCTAGAACAACATAAAATTAACGAGGCGCCCATTAAATGGATTAAAAATGGCTAATTGATAGGTCTCAAAATTTAATTGTAAACAGGGAATCATCATCTTCTAGGTCTGTTTCCAGTGGGGTCCTGCAGGGATCAGTCGGTTCTTGGCCCTATGCTATTTAACATCTTTTTCAAGGACCTGAAAGAAAATATAAAATCATCACTAGTAAAGTTTTCAGATGACACAAAAACTGGGGAGTGGTAAATAAGGAAGAGGACAGGTCACCGACTCAGAGCAATCTATATCGCTTGGTATATTGGGCATAAGCAAACATGGCTGTCTGTATCTTTTAATATGGATATCTGTTAGGGTTGGCAATTTTGGTTGGATGTATTCCTGGAGATTTCATCACAGGACATAATCGTTAATTAACGATTCATCTTTAATTCCTGGAGATTCCAGGCCAATCCTAGAGGGTTGGCAACCCTACTATCTGTAAATGTATACATCTGGGAGCAAAGAATGAAGGCCATACTTACAGAGTGGGGGATTCTATCCTGGGACGTGGTGACTCTGAAAAAGATTAGGGGGTCATGGTGGATAATCAGCTGAACATGAGTTCTCAGAGTGATGCTTTGGCCAAAAGGGCTAATCCAATCTTGGGATACATAAATCTGAAGTAGGAATAGAGAGGTTACTTTTTATCTATATTTGGCACCGGTGCAACCACTGCTGGAATCCTGTGTCTAGTTCTGGTGCCCACAATTCAAGAAGGATGTTGCTAAATGGGGTTTTAGAGGGTTCAGAGAAGAGCCATGAGAATGATTAGAGGGTTAGAAAACCTGCCTTATAGTGACAGACTCAAGGAGCTCAATCTATTTAGCTTAACAAAGAGAAAAGTTGAAGTGTGACTTGATTACAGTCTATAAGTACCTACACGGAGAACAAATATTTAAGAATGGCTCTTCAATCTAGCAGAGAAGGTGTAACATGATCCAATGGCTGGAAGTTGAAGCTAGACAAATTCAGAGTGGAAATAAGGAATGATTTTTGAATGGTGAGAGTAATTAACCATGGGAACAGTTTATCAAAAGTCGTGGTAGTTTCTGCATCACTGGCAATTTTAAAATCAGGATTGGATGTTTTTCTAAAGGATCTGCTCTAGCAATTATTTTATGGCAGTTCTGTGGCCTGTGTTATACAGGAGATCAGAGCAGATGATCACAATGGTCCCTTCTGGTTCTAGAGTGTGTCAGTCTATGAACTATGTGTCAATCTATGAATTGTGTGCAAAATATTTCCTTTAATCACTTTTACATCGGCTGCCTTTCTGTTTCTCTTCATGTCTCCTTACTCTTGTTATGAGAAAGAGTGTGTCTTTGTGTCTCTGTGCAATGCTTTTGTTTATCTGTGCAATGCTTTTGTTTGTTTGTGTTTGTTGGTGTCTGCCCATGTGTACCTGTGTAGTTGTATATCAGTTTGTGTGTGTCCTTTTGGCTCTTTGCATATTTGCCTTTGTGTATTGGTGTATATTTGTGTCCATGTGTCTCTGTGTCGAGTGTTGGTTTCTCTCTGTGCATGCACATTCCTATGCCACTGTGTGAGGTTGTGTGCATGTGTGTGTTGGAATGTATCTCACTATATTTGTCTGCTGCTTTGTTTGTGTCTGTGTTTTTGTATATTGGTTGTGTGTGTCTTTGTGGTTGGTGTCTGTGCTTGTCTCTTGCTTCAAACTTCGTTCCTTCACAGGTGCAGTACTGAACTCTCTGGCTGAAATCTGGCTCCTTCAAGAAGAAGGCATTCCTGGTTTTAATTAACATGGGGCCTTTCTTCTTTTCTGTCTATTACATTCTCAAGTTAATTGGATACATTTTGAAAATGTTAATTAAAACTCAAATTAATAAAAAGGGGTGAGGAGCAGGCTAACTCAGTTGTCAACTTTATTGGTGCTGCTGGGAACTGCCGTCAATAGACACCTGAGTCTGGAGTCATCAAAGGGATAAGAACAAACAGCAGACACACCTGTTGATGAGCATTACGTGCGATCTAGAGACACCTCAGTGTGGATTCATCAAAGGATAGCAACAAGCAGCAGACACCTGTTGGATGAGGGCTAGGCTAGTAAGCACTTTCAACTCTCTGAACGTCCTGGACCCACCAAAACCCCAGCAAGTGTCACCAGAATTTTATTCCATCTGTTCAATGTTAGTAAGTTCTGAACAGTAACAGTTCTGTCATTAAAAGAAGAACAGGAGTACTTGTGGCACCTTAGAGACTAACAAATGTATTAGAGCATAAGCTTTCGTGGACTACAGCCCACTTCTTCGGATGCATATATCATCCGAAGAAGTGGGCTGTAGTCCACGAAAGCTTATGCTCTAATACATTTGTTAGTCTCTAAGGTGCCACAAGTACTCCTGTTCTTCTTTTTGTGGATACAGACTAACACGGCTGTTACTCTGAAACCTGTCAGTTCTGTCATTGGCCATCTGGGGGCACTGTGCCCTGCGCACAAAGATACCTCAGAGACACTCAGATACCATGACCCTGGGTGACCTAATAAAAACCTAGATACAAAAATCACAAAAGAAAATGGAATGGATCTTCATTGTTTCAATTCACAGTACAGTCCTTCCAGAAAAACATACCGTTCAGGGGTAGCTGCTCTCGTGCCCCACAGTACAGCATTCATCCAGCAGGGGGCAGCCTCAGCAAGGCTTCATTCAACGTTTTAATGCAGGTTTAAAACAAACAAAAGAAGTATTTCTTCACAGAACACACAGTCAACCTGTGGAACTCCTTGCCAGAGGATATTGTGAAGGCCAAGACTATAACAGGGTTCAAAAAAGAACTAGATAAATTCATGGAGGATAGGTCCATCAATGGTTATTAGCCAGGATGGGCAGGGATGGTGTCCCTAGCCTCTGTTTGTCAAAAACTGAAAATGGGAAACAGGGGATGGATCACTTGATGATTACCTGTTCTGTTCACTCCCTCTGGGGCACCTGCCATTGGCCACTGTTGGAAGACAGGATACTGGGCTAGATGGACCTTTGGTCTGACTCAGTATGGCCATTTTTATATTCGTAATGCTCATCTTCCACTCCATTGACCAACCTGAGAGCCCCACTAAAGAACTGCTGAGGGGTACTTTTGCTAGTAATGAATGAGCGCTACCCCAGTGAGTGCCGTGGCAGGCATTGTGCTCTGGGCAGGCACCTTGACTCCCTGGTGGCACTGGGGTTAGGGAGAGGGAGCAGTTTGCTTCAGCCTTGTAGGAGAGTGCAGTATACTTCCCCCTGCATGGCTGGCCAGTTCTTCTGGCTAGCACACAGCAGGATGAAGCCATTCCTCGCACACCCCATCTCATTTCCTGTGAATCTTCTAGCCAACGGCCTGTTGGGGCCATTCACCCTCCCCTTATGTGAGTTTCTGAGGGTATAATAAAGGGGAATTCCCCCAGTCAACCTTCAGGAATTCTTAACCCATGACTCGGAAGAAGCTAGGGTGTGAACGTGCAAAGGCAGAACTCTCCAAGAACCAGCCATCGCTAAGTAACTTTCCTTTCTCCCTCCAGGGATGTGATTCTGGACAGCCCTCATGTGAACAATGCGTCGAGAGGAGGGCACATTGGTAGCCCCAAATGACTAACAATTTTGTTGTGGTGTTTTCTTGAGCTTGAGACTTGGGCTGACCTGGGAGATTCCAAGGGAAATGTAGGACATCATGGAGAAAAGGGACATTCCCCTCTCCTCACCTGGCACAAAGCTGAGAGAAAGATTTTGTGCTACTCACTGTTAGTCTCTTGTTCTGTTGAGGGAAAGCTAAGGCAAAGGGATGGCCTGGTGCTTGGATCCATTCTGATTTCCTGAGGAAGGGAGTTCCGTAGTTATGTATTGGCCACATGGAAAGCTCTGTCTCCATTTCTTATGACCCTTACTCTTGTCTTGTAGGTAGTCCGTTGTTTCTGAGGAGCGTTACAATTGAGGAAGGTCTTGTTTGTGGAGGGAAAAGTAAATTGTCTCACCGGTAGCTTGGTCTAAAAGTAGGACGATGACTTTGAGCTGGGTCTAGTGTTTACTGCTGTTGTAATGCCCCTCGAAACCACTTTCACTGTGCTCGGTGTTGTATGGACGTGTAATGAAAGCCAGCTATGGGCCAAAGAGCTTAGAGTCTAATTATCCAAGAGGAGGGAGATGAAACAGGCAGAAGCACACAACAAATCAGTAGTAGAACTGGGAACAGAACTTGGCTCCCTGAATCCTAGCTCAGTGCCCTCTCCCCTAGACCAAGGCTTAGTACTTGCTGTCTAGAAAGTGCTGTGCACCTGAGATAAAATGGATCCTGTGGCTTAAACATAAAGAATGGCCATACTGGGTCAGACCATCTAGCCCATTATATGTCTTCCAGCAGGGGCCAGTGCCAGATGCTTCAGAGGGAATGAACAGAACAGGGCAATTATCAAGTGAATATCCTCTGTCGTTCCAGTCCCTGCTTCTGGCAATCAGAGATTAGGGACACCCAGAGCATGGGGCTGTGTCCCTGACCATCTTGGCCAATAGCTAGTGATGGACCTGTCCTCCATGAACTTATCTAATTCTTTTTTGAACCCAGGTATACTTTTGGCCTTCACAACCTCCCCCGGCAATGAGTTTCACAGGTTGGCTGTGCATTGTGAGAAGTACTTCCTTGTACTAGTTTTAAACATGCTGCCTATTAACTTCCCAGTGACCCTGGTTCTTGTGTTATGAGAAGGAGTATATAACACTTCCCTATTCACTTTCTCCACACCAGTCATGGTTTTATAGACCTCTATCATGTCCCCCCTTAGTCGTCTCTTTTTAAAGGGAACTGTCCCAGTCTTTTTAATCTCTCTTCGTATGGAAGCTGTTCCATACCCCTAATCATTTTTGTTGCCTTTCTCTGTACCTTTTCCATTTCTAATATATCTTTTTTGAGACGGGGCAACCAAATGCACGCAGTACTGAAGGTGCGGACATACCATGGATTTATATAGATTGAAGCATTATGATATTTTTTGTCTTATTATCTGTCCCTTTCCTAATGGTTCCTTACATTCTGGTAGTTCTTGACTGCTACTCCGCACTCAGCAGATGTTTTCAGAGACTTATCCGCCATGGCACTCAAGATCTCTTTCTTGAGTGGTAACAGTTAAATTAGATCCCCTCACTGTGTAGGTATAGTTAGGATTATGTTTGCTAATGTGCATTACTTCAGAAGAGGAAGGCAGCTTTGCTACACTTTGCAAGGTGGGCTGACCTAATGCCGATCAGCTGGAGTTTGTTCAGGGCTTGTGTATTGATTGCTAGGTGTAGGGCATTGTAATAATTAAACCTGGAAGTAACGGAAACACGAATCGCAGTGACCGTGGATAAGTCTGTGGAGGCTCTTGATTGGCTGGGAGAGGAGGAAGTCGTTTCGGGTGGCTGTTGTAATTTGGGTCTCTAGAACTGGAATCCACGAGGATTGTTAGTCTGTGCACCCTTTTGGCAATCTGCCACCTGACTCCCTTGACAACAGTATGTGTGGCTGGCTATTTCTTCAAAGCGCTGACCTCTTCCCATCAGTATTGCCTGTGTCTTTTCCAAACTCAGCTTCGCTCAGCTTCCAAAGTTACAGGGTGAAATTCTCAGGCCAGTGTTATGCAGGAGGTGTGTAGGGGGTGGTTACCCACTCCTGCCCTTCAGGGCTTGAAACAGCCCAGGAGAGGGCTGTGGCTGGGGCAAGAAGCCTGGGCTGATTAGGGAAGGTAGGCTTAGCTGTGGCCAAGCCCCAATCAGGCCCAGCTGGCCCCTATAAGAGGCAGTGAGTCAGGAGCCCAGTCAGTCTCCCTCCGCCTGTAGAGGGAGAAGGGCCTGGCTGCAAGGTGCTAAGTAAGGAGCAGGGCTGGGGAAGGGCCAGAGGAGCTGGGAGCTCCGGCCTAGGAAAGCCCCAGGCCTCAGGCCTGGTAAGGCCTATTAGGTACTGGGTTGCAGGGGACAGCCCATGGGTAGGCAGAGGCAGCAGGTCCAAAACCCCTTTTGCCTATGATGAGTGGCGTACACTGCAGTCTGCCCCAGTGAGCGGGGGCTAGACGGGGACTGGCAGTAGCCTAAGACTGAGGCAAAGTGGGGATAGTGGGTGGGGGGTTCCCCTGGGAGGGGGAGACCCTGAGACTGAGGGGGTTCTGCAAGGGGGTACAGAAACTCAGTGAAGGGGCACCGGGTCCTGGGAGGGACACGGGGGCCAGAGTGAGGTAAGGCCTGCAGAAGGCGCTCCGGAGCTGGGACAAGCTAATTCCCGAGGACGACCAGCAGGAGGCACCGCAGGGGTAAGTCCGCACCCTTACAAGGTCAGACTAGATTATTCTGATGGTCCCTTCTGGCCTGAGCAGCCCTCCACATAGCTACATGTTTATACCATACCGATCACTAGGGCTGGGCGAAATTTTTTGGATAAATACTTTAGTCACTGAAAAATGCAGTTTCAGGTTGACCCAAACTGTTCGTGAATTCAACACAAATTTGCCAAATAGTTTAGATCAAAAATCTTTTTTTCAGGCTAGATTCATCAGGGGATGTTGGCCTCAGGGCCGGCTCTGGCTTTTTTGCCGCCGCAGGCCGCTCTCCCCGACCGGCCAGAGTGCCGGGGGGAGGGCGGCGAGCCTGCCGCGGCTCCGCTGGCGGCTGGAGCCCCGGGAGGAGGGCGGAGAGCCCGGCCGGGGCTCCGCTCTCCCCGGTGGCCAGAGTGCCGGGGAGAGGGCAGCGAGCCTGCCGCAGCTCCGCTCTCCCCGGCGGCCAGAGCGCCGGAGGGAGGGCGGCTTGCCCGCCGCAGCTCTGCTCTCCCCGGCGGCCAGAGTGCCGGAGGGAGGGCGGCGAGCCCGCTGCGGCTCCACTCTCCCCCGTGGCCAGAGCGCCGGGTGGAGGGCGGAGTGCCGGCCTGGGCTCAGCTCTCCCCGGCGGCCAGAGTGCCGGGGGGAGGCCGGAGAGCCAGGCCGGGGCTCCGCTCTCCCCGGGGGCCGGAGCCGGAGCACCGCGCCGCCCCCCTCCAGGTGCCGCCCCAAGCACAAGCTTGGTGGGCTGGTGCCTGGAGCCGGCCCTGGTTGGCCTTGTCTATACTACAGATATTTGTTGACAAAAGTCAGCTTTCTTCGACAGAACAGTGGAGATATACACACTACAATGCTCCTCCCGCCAACAAAACTCTCCTGCTATGCCAACAAAATAAAACCACATTGACGAGAGGCGTCGAAGTACTTAGATCGACTTACCGTGCTGTCTTCACCGCGGTGAGTCAACTGCTGCCGCTCCCCCGTCAATTCTGCCTCCGCCTTTTGCAGCGGTGGAATACAGGAGTCGATGGGAGAGCGCTTGGGGGTCGATTTATCGTGTCTAGACTAGACACGATAAATCGACCCCCGCTGGATTGATCGCTGCTTGCTGATCTGGCAGGTAGTGTAGACATACCATAAGTATCAGTGTAGACACTGCGCTTTGTTATGTCACCGTGAATCGCCTCCAGGAGGTGTCCCACAATGCCCATCCTGACTGCTCTGGTCAGCAGTTCAAACTCCACTGCCCTACACCCAGGTACACAGGTATCTGCCCCTCCCCCTTTAAAGGACTAGGAATTTTTGAAATTCCACTTCCTGTTTGTTCAGCATGGAGAGCTCACATCGCATGTTCCCAGCTGACCATGGTGACTCCACACAGCAAACGCTCTCCTGCTTGGAGCACACCTGAGTTGTTGGATCTGCTGGGTCTGTGGGGAGAGGAGGCCGTGCAGTCCCAGCTCTGCTCCACCTGTAGGAACTTTGATACCTAAGGTCAGATTTCTTGTGGCTTGTTGGATAAGGGCTACAAACGGGACATGGACCAGTGCCTGCAAAGATAAAGGAGCTGAGGCAGACGTATCAGAAGGCAAGGGAGTCAAACCTTCGCTTTGGTGCTGCACTGAAGACCTGCCGCTTCTCTAAGGAGCTGGACGCCATCCTCAACGGTAACCTCATCTCCATTGCCAAGAACCCTGGGGATACTTTGTGGGGGCTGAAGAGAATGGCCAATGGACTCAATCCTGAGGACAAAATGGTGAATGAGGAAGTGGAGTTGGAGGATGAGATGGGAGAGGCGACAGCGTCATCCAGTTCCAGGGTGAGCTAGGACCTCTTCTCGACCCTGGTGGGTTCAGGCCAGTGCCAGCACTCTGTGATGCACATGATGCAAGAGAGGGAAGCTCTGGTAAGTGAACATTTTGCATTGATGCTACTCAGTTACATGAGGTAGAGCTGGCCTTTGCTTTGTTATATGCTAGAAGTGGGCTAAGGGATAGGCCTATACAAGACTAGCTGCGTTTGCATCTGCTTCACATTCCCCTGTGCAGCTACACAGCGGAGCAGAACAGTGTGTTAATGCACACCGAGATTTCACGGGAATCCTCCAGAGAAATCTCTAGGAAACTTTCCTGGATGTACTTGCCAATCCTCTGCCAAAGGCTCCTTGGCAGAGCTGCTTTGTTCCTTCCCCCATTGTAGGAAACTTTCCTGCACTAATCAGCAATCACTTGTGCAGGGACCAAAGCGGCACATAGGCGAGCAGCGTAGGGACCCGGTCTGAAGCCCCACATCTGCAGGAGATGCACCCTTGTATCCTGGCTTACCCTCAGGAGCGAGATATCGGCTTCAATGACCCTCGCCTCTGGAAAATGGTGGCAGACTTTACAACATTGTCCTTAGCTGCTTGCAGTGAGCCTCTTAAAAAACCACCAAAACCCTTTGTCCCAGCTTGAACGCCCCCTCCCCACAGGCCAAACTCACCATGTTTAGGGCATTCGCCGAGCTGTGTGCTTGCCAGGGGACAGTGAGAAAGAGCTGTATTTTACTATTATGATTCAATGGTGTGAGTGCACTAACCATCCTGTGTCTGTTTATTGTTTCTAGTGCTTCTGCAGATGTGGCCTTCAGTGGAACCCCCTACACACCAGCGGAATGCCTCTGCTGGATAAGGAAGCAACTGAAGAGGAGCAAGGAGGACATGTTTCGGGAGGTGCTCCAGCTCTCTGTTACCGCAGAACAAGCACACAGGGGGTGAAGAGAGACAGTTCATGAAAACTTGAAAATAGATAGGCAGGAGAGGACGAAGGGCCAGGTGAGAATGTTAGTGGGCCAGGAGTGGACGATAAAAGTGGCGGCGGAGCAAACGGAGATGCTGAAGTCCCTAATTGCGCTGCAGGCAGAACACGTGTGCTCCCCCTCTCCCCCCAAAGCCCATACAGAACTGCTCGCCAGGCCCTCCCCAAAGGAGTGAAAGGAAAACACACAGTGGAACTGTGATTCTAATGGCAATGGAATTTATTGTCCATCAAACAGCTCAGTCCGTGTTTTCCGCATTGAACGAAGGAATATCTGTACAGAATCACGCCCAACTAGTTCAGTGCATAGTGACCGACACCAGCTGCCTCAGGGGAACGTGCAAGAAACTCTGCTGTAGTCTGTTGTGGGATAATCTGTCCTGTATGAGGGTCTCATCCTAATCCCTAGTGGTCAGAGATTGATTTAAATCCTGAATCATGAAGCTTTATATCCCTTCCAAAGCTTTTGTTAGCTTTCACTATTATAACAGAGGCTGGTTTTGCTCTCGGGATAAATGTCCAATTCGTCTTTGAAACTTGCTGAATTCTTGGCCTTACTGACATCCTGTGGCAATGAGTCCCACAGTCTAAGTAGGTGCTGCATTAAAAAGGAACTCCTTGGATCAGTTTTGAATGGCCATCTTTCAATTGCTTTAACACTAACGGCAGCGGTACTTTCTGCAAAATCAAATCAAATAATTTGGAAACGGGAAATCCTTGCATTAGAAATTGCCCTGCATCTAAACAGGGGGAATAGGGGAGTTATTAGATAACTCATATATTCTCCAACTCCAATGCAGGATTCTCCATCTTAGAGCTGTTTCCAGTGCTTTGTCCAGTCTGGTTTTATGTCTCTAAGTAGTGAGGTTTCCACAACTTCAGTTGGAGGTTATTCCGCGGTCACATCAACCTAACAATTTAGATTTAATTTCTCTTAGATCCAGACTTCCTCACAGTAATCCATCCCCATATCACCTCAAAACTGGATTAAAGTAGAACCTGAGAGTTACGAACACCAGAGTTACGAACCTACCAATCAACCACATTTGGAACCGGAAGCTTACCATCAGGCAGCAGGAGAGACCAAAAAAAAATACAGCACAGTACTGTGTTAAACGTAAACTACTAAAAAAATAAAGGGAAAGTTTTTTAAAAAAAAAGATTTGACAAGGAAACTGCTTCTGTGCTCGTTTCATTTAAATTAAGCAGCATTTTTCTTCTGCATAGTAAAGTTTCAAAGCCGTATTAAGTCAATGTTCAGTTGTAAACTTCTGAAAGAACCACCATAATGTTCGTAACGCTGAACAAAACATTTCGAGTTATGAACAACCTCCATTCCTGACGTGTTCGTAAATCGGAGGTTCTACTGTACTACACACTCTATATGAGAGACCATCTACATGTGAGATGCATCATTTTGGAGACTAGTTAGAAGCTGTTATTGATGCAGAGAGCAGCTGTTAGGCCGCGTTATTTGATGGGAGTTTATTACTCCTAGCCTTCAGCCACTGCCCCGGTTCCTGTTTGCATCTGGGTGCTCCTCAACATGTTGCGTATGGTCTATAAAGTCCCACATGGTTTGGATCTTGACTCTCTCACCACAAACAATTCTCACCTGAAAATTGGCCAAGGCCCGTTGGCAGAGGTCCGCTGAATTGCTCAAGTGAAGTCCCCAGTTATAAATGTCGGGGTGCAGGTGGAGGGCTGATGGGTAGGGGGGTCTGGCTGACACAGAAGCCACAGCAGCTGCACTGTTGAAATGGTTGATTCATCTTGGAGAACAGCAGCTACTCTTCTTGTCCTGGGTACCGCGTGGTCTGTCTTGTGGGACAGCTGGGGAACACAGATTTTACTTTCATCCCTCTTTAAACAGCAGTGTGTCTTACGCATGGGGGAAGTGTTCGCTAGTGATTAGTGCTGCAGGCGTGGAGTCAGGAGACTCCTGGGGCTCTATTCCCAATTCTGATGCAGATGGGTTCCCGCTTCATAAAGTCCAGGAGACACATGATTAACTGGCGAACGCAGATCCATTACCGGTCCACTGAGGATGCAGAAAAACGTGCACAGAACAATGACTGCGGCGGTATGTGTGAGTGTTTCTGTGTGGACTGGGGCTTTGTGGTCCTTTTTCACCAGAGCCCTACCCACACGTGAAAACTGCCTACACCAGCTCATCACTCCTTCCCATCTAACAACTTCCAACCGCGCTCTGGCTAAGTCAGACCTCGACCAATGTCTGCCCTGCACGCCGCTGGCAAGCCATGTGTTGTTAGCTACGTGCTGCAGTGAAAAGCAGGCTGCGTCCAGGCTGGTGTGTAGCAGTGAAAGGCTATGGAAGGAGGGAGGCTGCTACGTATACCCATGGCAGGGGGCTTGTAGTGTATGTGCTCTGCACACCGCCAAAAGGAGTGTGCATACAGCCGGATCTAAATGGGAGAGCCAATTTGCAGCCAGCTAACCAGAGGGTAGCTTGCTCCCCAGAGCTGCTCTAGTGGCAACCTCCTTCTGGTTTTCTTTTTCTTTTGTTGCCCAGTTGCTTTCTGAGCAAGAAGCAGCCGTTTCCTTTAGGCAGGGCAGTCGCTGCTTTGCTAATTCCCACACGGGTTGATGTAAACTCTGTTAGCCATTGGGAAACTGCAGAATGGCCAACCCCAAGTGTTTGAAACTCCCGAGTCAAGTCCTAACGAGAATCCTGAGCTTTAAAATAATACATGTTGGGTTCTTTTGATTTGCCTTCTGGTGCTGGAATGTTTAGGGGCCGTGTTTTCAAAAGGGCAAGAAATGAAAGCTGAGATTCTGGGATATAAACCTTATTCCACCAGATAGCACGAGACACCTGATAACATCAAGAGAGCTGGCATTACTGGAAAAGCTGGATTGCTAGCATGATGGCCATGCCCTCGTTACTCTGTTCCGCAGTGTGGCAGGTTCTTACCCCATTTGGTGACATGCTGCATTTCCCTGCGTCTTGGTTTTTTCCATTTGTAAAACACCTGATTTCCTTGCAAGGGCCTCCTGCAGGTTACCTGATTGATGCTTGCAAAGAACTTGGAGGCCACAGTACTACAGAAGTGGAAGGTAACCTTTGCAAAAAACCTCTCTGTATAGCTTGGCTCAGCTTGACCTTCACAATTATTCCAGAGAGAGCTACGCTAGCCTTCTCAAACAATCAAATGGCTTAGTTATCATGCTATTATCAATCTTAAACCCTCAGTTTCCTGCATCTTAGTTCCGGTGCCAGGCCCCCAGTATCAACTGTAGTGCCCTCTGCTGTATGTATCTAAACTAGCAGGACATCACAAGTAGGGTGACCAGACAGCAAATGTGAAAAACCGGGACAGGGGGTGGGGGGTAATAGGAGCCTATATAAGAAAAAGACCCAAAAATCGGGACTGTCCCTATAAAATCGGGACATCTGGTCACCCTAATCACAAGAGACAGCTAAGTATGACGGCCACCTTCCAAATGTGATGAAGTTTCATGGCATGTTAATACTGTTCATCGATCATCGTAATGTTGACGATCAGAAAAACTAGCTTTAAAAAATATTGACCAGTGAGGAGGGTGATAGGGCTGAACTGCTTTTCAGTTAACTAGCTGAAGCCATTTCTCCATCCCAAACTGACGCTGATAAAACCCTCAAACCACACAACACCATTATCGCTCTTGCTGGATATATCGCTGGCTACAGGTCTTCTTTGCAAAAAGATAATGATAATGCTGCAATGGGATAGAGAAATCAGAAATCAACGTTTGTATTTATTTATTAAAACCTGATTAACGTGCGGGTGTTTTAGGAAGTTAGCCAATCTCTAGTTCTGGACTAGCTGAGTCTTGAGATAATTTTGTTCTCTAGGTTCAGCTGAAACGAAGAATCAATTCATATCGGAGACAATGATGTTAGCTGTCAATGTTTAGATTGTAAGCTCCTTGGGGCCAGGACTGTCTTTTTGTTCTGTGTTTGTACAGTGCCTGGCACAGTGGAGTCCTGGTCAAGGACTGGGGACTCCTATAGGGGCAGGCCCGATATTTGGGGCTTTTTCTTATATAGGTGCCAATTACTCCCCACCCCCTGTCCCGATTTTTCACACTTACTGTCTGGTCACCTCACCTATGCTTATCTTCACTGGGCTTTGGCAAGTGAGGTTCACTTTAAGGTCACCTCCCTCAATCAGGGCATGCGAAGCACAGTTCTGCCGTCCTTTACTCGTACGATAAGGATATCAACATTTCATTACGCCTACATTCAAATACTACAGAGATTTGTAACCTTAAACAAGCCAGAATTGATGATTTTGGCAAAGCAGCTCCATCGTGCTGCGCACTTAAGCAGCGTAGGCAAGTCTGTGCAAACATGAACTTCTCCTGAAGTCTTTTTCCCCATTGCGTCACTAGATATCAATGAATTTTCAAGCTGATCTCTACATTTCCTGGTTTCGAGTGCCTGATTTCTTAATCTTAATGTTGCGCTAATGGTTGCACAATATTTTCATGGAATAAGCATGGACTGCAATATTGTGTGGCATTGTGTACAAGTTTTAGCAGCATGAGTTGGTGATGATTGCATTGTTCACGAAGCAGAGATGTCAGTAAGTTATGCAGATCATCTCAAATGAGCAATGATCGGAGCTTTACTCCTCTCTCAGGGTACATCTACACTACAGCGGGGAGTCGATTTAAGATACGCAAATTCAGCTACGTGAATAGCGTAGCTGAATTCGACATATTGCAGCCGACTTACCCCGTTGTGAGGACGGCGGCAAAATCGACTTCTGCCGCTTTTTGTCGGCGGCGCTTACTACCACCTCCGCTGGTGGAGTTAGAGCGCCGATTTGGGGATCGATTGTCGCGTCCCGACGGGACGCGATAAATCGATCCCCGAGAGGTCGATTTCTACCCGCCGATTCAGGCGGGTAGTATAGACCAGACCTCAGAATCACATGTATGTGGCACATCTATCTTCTACTCAATTCTAGCAGACCTGAAGTTACACAGTGATCTTTCATTGTGCCTCTCAGGTTCACTCAGAACTTGGATATAGGCTGGAAATTTAGTCCTGGGCTTCCCAACAACTTGGTAGGGACTGGTTTCTTGACCTATGTATCTAGGTACTATGGCCTCCATCACCATCATAGAGTCAGAGATTTCAAGGCCAGAAGGGATCATTGTAATCATCTAATCTAATCTCCTGTATAACCCAGGCCAGAGAACTGGCTCAAAATAATTCCTAGAGCAGATCTTTTAGAAAAACAGCCCATCTTGATTTTAAAATGGTCAGTGACGGAGAATCCACCACAACCCTTGGCAAATTGTTTTAGTGGTTAATTACTCGCTGGTAAAATGAATGCCATATCTCCAGTCTGAAGTTGTCTAGCTTCCACTTCCAGCCATTGGCTCATGTTTTACCTTTCTCTGCTAGACTGAACAGCCCATTATTATTAAATATTTGTTCCCCCTGTTGGTATTTATGGACTAACCAAGTCACCCCTTAACCTGGTCTTTGTTAATATCAGAGCATGTTGCAGATATTGATGCATTTACCCTCACAACACCCGTTTGAGCCAGGGAAGTTGTACGGCTCCCATTTTATAGATGGGGAACTGAGGCAAAGAGAGATTGGAGGCCAGATTGTGATATCCTTATATTGAGCAATTCCTTATTTAGAGAGAAGCCCCAGGTATATGGGGCTATTCCTGGTGTAAAGTACCACTCACTGTAAGGAAGGGTATCAAATCTAGCCCCGTGTGAATTCATAAATTCATATATTTTCAGTCCAGAAGCACAGGCACTGACTTTTGTTTTTGCTGGGGGGTGCTCCTCTCTGCCCCCTCCCCTGCCCGTGCGAGCGGCAGGCGGGGCCTCAGGGGGAAGAGGCCGAGTGGGGGTGGGGCCTCAGGAGGAAGAGGCTGAGTAGGGGCAGGGCCTCGGAGCATGGGTGGAGCGGGGGTTGGAGTCACAGTCCAGGTGCCGGGGCCCACAAAAAGTTAATCCGGCACCTCCCCGTTTTTTTTTTTCCGATGGGTGTTTGAGCCCTGGAGCATACACAGAATTGGTGCCGGTGTCCAAAAGGGACCCTTATGATCATCTGACCTGACCTACTGCCTAACGCGAGCCAGAGAACTTCACCCAGTAATCCCTGTATCAAGCCCACAATTTCTGATTGAGCTACCGCGTATCTTTTAGAGAAACGTTCATTCCGAAGGTTATTTATCCTAATTCTTAAAAAATCGTGCTTTATTTCTAGCCTGCATTTGTCTCGCTTCAGTTTCCAGCCATTGGAACTTATTTTGTCTTCTAGATTAAAGAGTTCTCTAGGGTCAGAAATTGTCTCCCCACGTCGGTACTTCTAGACCATGATCAAGTCACCTCTTCACCTTCTCTTTGACAAGCCTTGAATCAGTCTTTTAGCTCTTTTCTGAGCCCTTTCCAATTTTTCAACAAGTGTGACCTTTTATTTAGCTATTCGAATGAGCGCATTTGCTTATCCTGCGCATTATAAATCACTTTAATCCTTTAGTTAAATGCTCCTGTGAGGGTTTGGTGACAAAGTATCCCTTTGGCTGCAAAATGTCGAATGTTGCTGGCTCCAGCAGGTTAGAAATTCCGTAATGTTTTCCACGCCTTTCCATCGGGCCATATTAGAATGATCGACCTCTGGAGTGTGTTTTATGAAATGCCTCCCTATCTCTCATCTTACCAGAAAATAAAAGTCCTGTGTCTTTAATTTTGCCCTTCTAAACTTAAAAAAAAAATCCCTTCACTCTAGCCAACACCTGTATTACCACTGAAAGGTCTTTGCTAATATATTCTCTTCCCCCCGCCCCGTCCCCCGTTCTTGATCACACCTGTCTAGCTTTGGGCAAAATAAAACACTCACATAGCTGCCAGAAGTAAGGTTCTTTGCTGACTTGAGCTACTGTATGTAAAGATCTCCAAAGAAATGTCAGATCACTTTATTGAATCGTACTGAAAACTTGCTTGACAGTAACATTTAAGAGGATCAGGGCCTTCTCTGTAATTGCAAATGGGTCAAAAAGGGCACTTCTTTTGGAGGTTTTTTTTTTTTACAGTTTTATTTTCATATTATTGTGTGATGTAATAATAATAATGAATATCTGATAGTGCCGTCCATGTTGAAGAATCCCAGAGCTCTCCACACACACACACACACAAATTAGCTTTACCAGCAACTGAAATGTAGCCACCTCTGAGATGGAACGCGACAACTCGGTAACCATTTAGAACACCAGACCCAGTTGAACCAGAGAGCTGACCTCAGGCAAAATTTCATTAACATACATAACCCCTCCTCTTCATGTCCGTATTTTCACTATGGGTGAAATTCACCCCCGCACAAAGGATTAGGACATGGTCTATGCTCCCGTTATATCCCTCATGTAAGTGGGGGCATAGCTCTTGTGCCAGCGATCTGCACAGGGGTGAATTTCACCATGTAAAGGCAGCATCTAATAACTCCCCTATTTCCTCTGGTGAAACAAATAATCATTGTAACCGAGAAGAAAATCAGGAGCGGGTGAAAGCTGATTTCTAGTGATCTTGAGACCAAACTGTTGTTTAATTTAAAATATGAACATTATGGTCCTCCAAATCCTCTCCCATCGCACCCAGATATTAATGACAATTTGCTATTCCTGTGCCAACTGTAGGAATTACTTGTTCCTCTGAACGAGACGCAAACTCTTTGCCTCGGCACCCTGTTGGCAAGATAAATGTGCCTTATCTTTTCCTTCTTGCATTTCAAGAATGGGAATTCCAGATACGAACATCCCAAGTCTTTGGGGGTGTTGGGATTTTTAATAATATTTGAAATTATTAATATTGTAACCCCCGCCTGCTTGGTATGGCACTCTGTCGCCCTCTAGTGGTGGCTAGGCCAGCTAGTGATTGAGGAGCCTGCTGCAGCCTTGGCTAAGAGAAATGCATCTTTTAGCTCAGGCAGGAGAGGCTCATGCATTAAGCTGCAAAGGTCACAGGTTTGATCCTAGCCCCTGACAACCAGGGTCTGTCAGCATTGCAGTGTTAATAAGGGAAACCACCAAACCCTCATTTAACCATAAATTCCCTTATTAAATCCAAAGGCCAAATGGTACTTATACAATTGCTCTAAACATGCTTAAAGAGCCTAAATAATAAGCAATTTACAACATCCAAACAGTAACAAAACATTTATAAGCATTTGCTCAAGATACTTACCAACGGATTAAAAGTAGGGCTATTTAGACCCATATTGGTCGGCTCCAACATGGTCAGGCCAGTATGAGCAATGAACCGTTTCAGAGTTTACTTCTTATACCCTTTAACAAACAGGTGATATCATCGCCAATTACTGATTTTGGCTAAAAACCAATTTGAGACAGTTCATCTTTATTTCCAGTCTTAATCTAGACCAGATTGACACCTTCCTTTCTTCCCAGGGAGTTTCCTCCCCACCTTCTTGCCGTCCATCAGTTTTTCCATTGCACCTGGGTTCACATTGGTTTTAACATTGGTGTGTAGGTTGGGAAGAGCCATGTTGGCTCATTTTAAGACAGATTCTTTTTGTCTTATTTAAAACCATCTGCAGTCACCCCTATTGGTCAGAGCCTTCTTTTTAGAAACTTCCTCTTATCTCGTTAGTTATTCTTTGAACCAGAGATCCGCCCTACCTCATTCCTTCTGGCCTTATAACTTCTCATTTTCAAGGTCTTCCATTTACTCGCTAGTCAGGACCTTTCTTTCCAACACATATATTTCCTTAATTAAACTTAAGCTAACCCTATTTTTTAAATTTCATATTTATCTTACAGGGGTGTTTTTGAAATCCACATCTGGATTTGAGTTCTGCATATGACCACCCTCTGTAATGGCCCAAACCACAACGTGAATGTGAACAGCTCTGAAATCCAGGGGTGTCTGAAACCCACACCCAGGTCTGAATTTTGCACGTTACCTTTGTCTGTAATAGTTGATCCCCAACTGCCCCCATCTGAAAATCCCCATTCTTTGGTGCTGCTTGAAACCCACAATTTGATCTTCCTTTTGTAAATGGCCTCTATCTCTAATGGCCCAAACCAAATCCTCCAATCCGGGTGGATGCTGGAAACCCACATATGGATCTGAATTCTGCAAATGGCTTCTATCTCTTATGGCCTCACCCAAATCCTCAGATCGGAATGTCCCCTGTGCTTTCTGATGTTCAAGACCTGACTTGTGCCCACCTCTAGTGTCATTTCCCCACTATGTTGCAGCCCTTAATATCCCTAGACTTTAGGGGAGACCTGAAGCCTTTGGAGAATTCGGGTTCAGAAATTAAGGAGAATTGGCCTAGCAGTTTATGAAATCTGTGCTCTGTGGACCTGATTCAAAGGTCATCAAAATCAGTGGAGACTTGGACTTCAATGGGCTTTAGATCAATCCCTGTGTATCCCAACTTTGGGGTGTATACCGCCACTTCCTTGGATGTGAAAGGCGGATAACGTACCTATCTACCTACATCGTTGGGGAGTTGTTGGTTAATTAGGTAATGTTTATACTGCATATATACACACACACTGATTTGAACATCATATGCTAGACCCCTTTTTTGCCAAAGGTTCTATTTTATAGGTGGAAAAACTGATACACCGAGGCTAAATTACTTGCCCGAGTCAAAATCAAAGCCAGGATGAGAACAAGAGTTTGTGGCTCCCAACCCTGTGTTCAGACCACTAGCGCACACACCCATCCAGGTTACTCAGTGCAACGGAATGAGATCACCGGAACTGGAAAAACCTAATCCATATGGAGAGAAGTGATTTCAGATTTGACCTCATCGGCTGGATGCGCATTCATTGATGGGTCATTTTCTCTTGTGCTCCTAGATGGCACTTTTCACAGCCAGGGAAACAACCAAATGCTTCCCCTGCTTTGCAAACAGGAACTTTCCCTCTCCAATTACCCAAAGAGGTTCAATATTCCAAGCAAATCCCCCTCGTAAACCCAGCATGGGGCCATCCATGACTTCATACGGGAGGGGAAGCCGCGTCACGTTAGCATCCATACGTCGCCTCGTTGGCAGCCATTGCCACGATCAGATGAGTTGGTTTAGTACCCGTCATATGTTCACAGAGGCCCATGAAGCGTCAGGTCCTGTGGATTGATGGGTAAAGACCGAGGCAGCCTCTCTCCGCGACAGTGACAAAAAGCTTGGATTAGCCTCAGTGTGAGAGAAATGTCTCCTCCCCATCCTTCTTATCTGAAGGAGACTTCTTGCAGGGCCCGAGAGCTTTTAGAGAGGGAATGCAAATGACTCTTAAAGGGCCACATTGTGTTTCTAGGGTCCTGGCTTAGGAAAGTGGTTAAAAGAGGATGAGAAAGGGCTGCTGTATTTGCCCTCTTTCTCTGTGATTCCGCATTTCATTCTCTCTCCCCAGATCTCCTCTATATAGCTCACAGGCTCTGCAGCTCTCTCAACACCAGGCTCCAACCACTAGACAATACATCCTTTGATCTCATGCTTCCAAGAGTCCACTTGATCCCTGCTGTATATTATCTGCTTAGCCCTGGTCTACACTGGGGCGGGGGGGGGAGGAATCGATCTAAGTTACACAACTTCAGCTATGTGAATAGGTCGTAGCTGAAGTTGACGTACTTAGATCGACTTACCGTGGTGTCTTCACCGCGGTGAGTCGACTGCTGCCGCTCCCCCGTCGACTCTGCCTGTGCCTTTCACCGAGCTGGAGTACAGGAGTCGACGGGAGAGGGCTCGGGGATCGATTTATTGCGTCCAGACTAGACGCGATAAATCGATCTCCGCTTGGATCGATCGCTGCCCGCCAATCCGGCGGGTAGTGTAGATATACCCTTAGCCTTTGCAAATCACCTTTCCTTTTGCTCACTGCAATAAGCACCGTGAACATGATTAATGTCCCCATTAAGTTTGGGGCAGCTGCCGTTTCTTCCATTGAGGAAATCCAGGGAAATGTTTTTGGGATGGGGGAGGGGGCTCCAAGGGCAGCAAAGAGAGAAAATCATCTCCTGCTGATTGGAAATTTGGGGGCTTGCAATGCTCCCTGATTTGAGGCATCATTCCAGGCAGCAGGGGAGAGAATGCTACACATAAAGGAAGCCATCATACTCTGTAGTGTCAGTGCTTTCAAAAGCCTGGGCCCAAAGAATGGAAGGAAGAAAATAAAGCCAATTAACCTCTCCCCACTCAAACCTTTGCTGTTCTTCGGAAGGCAGGATCATGCCAACGGCCCCTGGTAGTTTATGCTTTGCTTACGTGCTTTAATCCCGTTCCATTCTATTGACACAACACAACTGCTGCCATCATGTTGCAGCGAGGAATGATGATTCCTCTCTTTAGAAAAAAAATTTTCGGCCAGGTCTGCGCTTAATATTGTCAGCTGGCAGCAGGGGTTTTAAGTGACATTTCCCTGCTGGGAAAGGCCTTAATGTAGGTGAAGTTATACTTACAGACAAGTGCTTTTGCCAGCCCCCCCATAGCTTATTTCACTGGGGGGCATGGATCAGCGTTCATATCATGCTCCCTATCAGTAATCTGGCCCAGGTCATGGAAGCTAATGATCCAACCAGCGGACCCAATTTGGTGATGAATCCTGGCCACATGCCACTTGAGGCATGTTGCATAGACGCTAAGAAGAAGCTTATTTCACTTGCTGAGTCGGTATAAATTGTACCGGCAAAAGCACTTTGTTGCTGGCATCAGATGCAGCTTCGCTAGGAGAGTTTGCTGATATAGATAGACTGGCATAGCCATGTCAGCAAACGTTTTCTAGTGCAGACTAAGCACTAGCTTTCATGTCATGTGCACACGCTCAGCCATGCAGAAATGCACACTCCCATGTGATAATGCACAGACCCTTTCCCAGTAATAAATGCCCACCCACAGTGTGTGTGTTACAGGTGCCCTGCTGCGCTGAGCCACAGAGGATATGAGTTGTTACAGACCCAGCTGGGGGGGGACTAGGGGTTGGCTCTTTAGCTCAAGCCATAGTAATTTATGCTTTCAGCTCTGCTAGCCCCTGGTTCAATGCCCAGTGTAATGTAGTGGCCAGGAGGGTGGTTAACATCCATACCCCCACAGGAACATGCACACAAATGCTCCCACGTTAGCCCATACCCACAGGGGTGCACAGTTGCACTTCATGAACATCCCCCACCACTCATGTGAAGGTGTGCAAATAACCTCTCTTGCATATACTACCACTTGTGCACACATGCCTTTGCAATCAGGGGGGACCTTTGAGTGGGGTATTAGTATTTGCTTCTGGGAATCAGACCTCCTCTAGGCAGGTCATCTAGTCCAACCCCCTGCTCAAAGCAGGATCAATCCCCAGACATATTTTTGCCCCAGACCCCTAAATGGCCCCCTCAAGGATTGAACTCACAACGCTGGGTTTAGCAGACAAATGCTCAAACCACTGAGCTATCCCTGCCCCCACACTGAGCTGTCCCTCACCCTTTGTCTAGTTAAGCTGTAAACTCTGTAGGGCTGGGACTGTCTCTTATCCTGTGTCCGTACAGCACCCAGCACAATGGGGCCTGGATCTCATTTGGGACTCTGGTTCCTATGGTGAAACAAATAATAACAACCTCCAAGCCTTTTGAGCCTTCCCCCCGCCACCAATCACCACTAAACGAGCAGCATAAGTGAGGAGAGGGGCATTAGGGCTATTGAAGTCATGAAAGGGGGGCTTAGATCAAGGAGAGAAAATCGGAGGCCAAAAATTGAGAAGCTTTGATCCTTGATTTGATGTCAACAGAGACGAAAGCAGAACACTAAGCCTTTTACCTTTTACCAGCTGTCACTTGAAACAGAATAATTGGATAATTAAAAGGCCTTGCCTTATGTCAATTTTATTTAGGTGCCTTGATTCCACGCTGGAATGTATCACTGATAGAGGGTTTAAAAGCTCATCTGAAAACCCACAGATAAACCGCAGACTCCGTCTCTTCAAAGCCGTGCAAACTACATGGAGAATTGAAGTGGGCAGCCCAGCGCAGCCTAATATAACAATGCCACAAGGGAAGGCATCATGGTATCAGCTCCAGAAAAGTGGGTTGTACCTATAACACAGCTAGACGGCAGGTGCCACAAACGAGGTATTCCCAAACCAGTTGCTTTGCGCCTGACGGAACAAATGTGGCTCATGTGACCTCATTTCATTTCTCGTCACAAAACAAGGCGATACTGTTTTGGTTCAGGGTTATCCTGACATAACATCTCAACGTGATCGCTCTTGTAAAGTTCTCTGTTCCAAGCAGGATGGAGTGTTACCCTAAGAAAACCAGAGCCGCCAATCCTATTGGTTTTACTAGTGAACAGCTGCTCTTTGTTCCTTTCTACTGGGAAACCCAACAATTGATTGCTTTTCTGACGCTGGACTCTGGACTCAGTGCAAGAGTGAGAGGTTCATGTGAAATCGAATAGTGGTTGGCGTGCTTGACAAAACAGACGGGTCATTGAAATATTTCAGAGTTCTCTTCTCATAATCTGGATGGTTAATATCCAGATTCCACAATGCATTCATACAAGACACAATTCTAAGGCAAGGGCTTTTAATGGTTTGCCTCTGAATGTCTGCAGGTATCTATAGATCCACAACATACTGCTTCTTTAAAAAAAATTAATACATCAACCACATTGCAGAGGACATGACATAAAAAATAATGGCATTACCCTGCATCCACACTGAATTCAGGTTCCCCTTTATAGCTGTGGCTCAGAACAACATATAGACTGAGAAGGGGATGCCTTTATGATGTGTGAAGAATTTTGGAGCCAAGGCTGATTTATCTTTAAATGTTTCTTTCCCTTATAAATTTGGGGTGCAATTTTCAAAAGCACCTAAGAAAGGTGGGAGCTTTAATGAGCTTTCAAAACCCATTTAGGCCCAGATCCACAAATGTATTTAGGCTCCTAACTTCCAGTGATTTCTGTGGAAGTTAGGAGCCTAAATACCTTTGAGGATCTGGGATTTAGTACCAGATTTTTAAAGGTATTTAGGTATCTAAAGATGCAAATAGGTGCATAGTGGGATTTTCAGAAATGCTTATCTGCATCTTTAGATGCCTATCTTTAAAAATCTGCCACTAGGAGATTAAGTCCCATTGGTTTTCAATTAGACATAGGCTCCTAAGTGTCTAAGTCATTTTTGATAACGGAGTTTAGGCTTCTAAGTCACTTAGGTGCTTTTGAAAATTTCACCCTTTGGCTTACGTAGCCATTCTAGTGCCATGCGTTGATGTGATGGATCTGCTAAGCAGGGACTACAACTCCCATAAGTCCCCTGCCCATGGCACATCCCTTCCTCCTGGCTGACCAAGAAGTGGCTGGGCTCTGTTGGGCGACAGCCGCCATGTGGCTAGCCAGGAACGGGACAGAATCCAGTTCCAGAGGAATCCCCAGAAATCGTTTGCAGAGCCGCCTGTGGACCAGGCTATGGCTGCCGGATGTCACAGCCGGGTGCAGATCTGTGTGGAGTTATGTGGGAGCAGCCGTGGCTGGGCAAGGTGCCAGTGCAGAGTAGGGTTGCCATCTTTCTAAGTCCTGGTAACTGGACCCCCAAGGCCCTGCCTCTTCCTGCAAGGTCCCCTTCTTCCCCCAAAGCCCCGCCACTGCTCTGCCTCTTTCCCCGAGGCCCTGGCCCCTGCTCCGTCTCTTCCCCCCAAGACCTCGCCCCTGCTCTGCCTCATCCCCCGAGGCCCCGCCCTTGCTCCGTCTCTTCCCCCCAAGACTCTGCCCCCATCGCTCGCTCCTCTCCTCCCCCTCCTCTGGTCGCTCTCTGGATCATTTCAAGGAGCCTGCCTGCAGTAGGAGGTGGCCCCGGCCGAGCAGGGTCTGGTGCAGGTTAATGACCCGGTGCCTCCCCCTGCTCTCACAGTAACTGGGCTTTTGGTTCGGGTGCCATTTAAGGTTGCCAGGTCTCGGAAAAACGGGTACCTGGCAACCCTTGATTGCCTCCGGACACAGAAGCCAAAAACCGGACTGTCTGTGTATTACCCGCATGGGTCATGGGCGACAACCCCAGTGCGGAGGGGCCCCAATAAGAGACACAAACTGAGCTGAGCCTGGAAGCCTGTGAGCTCCTTTTGCTTGAATAGAGACTGGACTGGAGAGGGCACCCCCGGTACTAGGCCTGAAGAGCCCTGACTCTCCACCTGACTGCCTCAAGGGCCCAAACCAGACCTGCTATTCCTATTAGAACTGTAACCGTTTAAACCTCTGTATCTGGGGTGTTTGCAACCTTCCTGTTCCTGCCACTCCTCTAAAATACCCTTCCCCTTAGCCGGGAGCCTGAGTGATTATTGGACCCCGCCAGGACTAGCCCTGCAAGGGAGAGCTGCCGAAGCATCTATAGTGCTTGCCTCCGAGTGGGCGCCTGGCACAGTATTGGGGGGGGGGGGTGTATTCTGGCACTGGGCAGCCCCAAAAATTACACTGAGAATAAAATCCGAATCTTTGTAGGCCTCATTTCCTTACTTCTACTGCTATGTTCACAGGGAAGTGGAAGTTTCACTGGCCCCATCCCAGGTCTATCAAACTATTCACTGTGCCAGTTATTCACTTGTGTAATCTTGTAACTTCTCTCTTTGTAGCAAGTTAAACTCAACTCACTTCTTCTTCCAGGACCGAGGCTGTGTGTTGAACATCCACCCCTGCACTGGCCAAACTAGCAACTGACTGATCGAGGTTGTTGGTCCACACATTTTAGTTGAAAGGAGGGTAAAATGTGTGTACAGCATGTAGCTGTGTAAAATATGTACTCCATCCTTGTGAAATGCATGTACCGCCCCCAGCACAATGGGCTGCCTGGGTCTGCTGGGAGCTAGAATAATAATAATAAAACAATTATTATTATTATTTATTTATTATTAGCAGTTGTCTACACGTTAGGAACTCTGTGAATCCAACGAGGTTTCTGTTCCTCCCAGCCAAGGGTGGTAGAAACCACTGTGTAAGGGATGCATTCTGCTTCATTTGCTTTGTGATTGATTTATAGGCACTTCTATGGCGTAATTGACTTCAGTAAAGCCACTGTGGCTTTACATTTGACTCTACTGGTCTATTTCATGACCTCTTCTTGGAAAGATCAATGTACTGTACTGACATGTGACGAGATAATAGTGTTGGCTTATGAGCTGCCAACATTAATAGTCTGCATGATTTAGTATAAATAGCTTTGCCAGGCAAAATTTATTCTGTTTCCTTCAAGAAACTAAAGAGCTCTTAGCCTGAATGGATCAGGCGAGCGACTTCATCCCGCTAGATTAAAATACGTCTGCTCAGGAACCGTAGCATCAGTCTTATTATCGCTGATGGAAGGCTTTGCAATACAGACAGAGGATAATGAAGATGAAGGCGGTAGCAGTGAATAGCATATGGGGATGATGACAGCTTTGTGGTTGGGGATTCTGCCCTTTCAGTTTCACAGCCCTTGGACTCCCCCTTCTAAGGCCCCCGCATTTCATTTGGAGGAAGGAAAACATACTGCAACTATCCTGTTGTTCATCTAGAATTATCGTCTCAGACACATCTACTGTGACCCTTGGACATGACCAGGGCCGGATTAACTCTCCTGTGGACCTGGGGCTATTAGATTTTGTGGGGCCCATGGGGGTTTGGGGTGAGGGAGGGGGCTCAGGGCTGGGGTAGGGGGTTGGGGTGTGGGAGGGGGTGTGGGGTGCAGGCTCCAGCCGGGAGGCACTTACCTCGGGCGGCTCTTGGTCGGTGGTGCAGCAAGGCAGGATCCCTGCCTGCCCTGGCTCCGCACTGCTCTGCTCCCCGAAGTGGCTGGCATGTCCAGCCACTAGGCAGAGGGGCCAGGCCACTCTGCGCGGTGCACGCTGCCCATGCCCGCAGGCACCTCCCCCGCAGATCCCATTGTCTGCGATACCTGGCCAATGGGAGCTGCGGAACCGGCACCGGGGGCGGGGGCAGCGCGTAGAGATTCCCTGAATGCCCCTCGCCTAGGGGTCGCAGGGGCACATCGGCAAGCCGGCACTCGCAGCTCCAGCCCCGGGGGGGCGCCAAGGCTCGGGGACCGGTGTCTGGCCCACAGCGTGGAGACTTGCTGCCGACTAGATGAAAAGAAGCAGCGGGCTGCATCTGGCCCGCAGGCTTGTGGGGGCTCCCTTACCCTGAGGTCTGGGGTTGCAGCCCCTAAAGCCCTGCATTAATCCTGCTCTGGACATGACATCCACCTAGAAGCTGTGCTTTTGTGCCTCTGTTTCCCGTATTTTTGAGAAGGGGATATTAGCTATTTAGACAGTGGAGTGGTGTGTGGTCACAAGTGTAAAGACGGAGAATGGTTGATAGTCACATAACCATTGCAAGATCAGCCATGTTGGAAATTATTATTATTATTATTCCAGGAGCACCCAAGATCAGGGATCAGGCCTCATTGTGCTAGGCACTGTACAGACAAATTACAAAGAAGACACGTAGCACATGGCAAAATATGCAGCACGGAGCCAGATTCATCCTTTGACTTCAGTGTATTTACACCGGTGGTAAATTTGGGTCCATGGAGTTTAATTTCTGTAGCTTCTGGACATCTAGGTCCGTACTTTGGTTAGAAAAAAAATAATACCCATAAATAACATAAGGACCACCCATAGATTAGACTAAATCTCAAACCCACAGAAACTGCCCCTCCCCGAAATATGTTTGAATCCGGTTTCGAATGAAGGTTTTGGGTTTATGCTTAATCCAAACTCGTTCATTAACAGTATGAAGTAGCCTGTGAGAGAGAGGCGATTGAAATGAAGGGACTTTTCTACTGCTGTGTGCTAAAATGTGAGGGAGGAGGAAAGACGGGTCCTCAAATGATCATTAGTAAGTGTGACACTGGGTGTAACCCTGGGAGAAAGGAAAGGACCGGAATAGATCATGTTATGTAACAGCTACTCAGGCATGAGCAGTGATGACACAGGAGACAAAATGGCAAACGTACTGGGCAGCGCTGTCTTTGGATGATAGGTCTGATGGCACCTGCCTCTGGTACACAGTTGAGGGTTCTGTCTGAATGACATGGTGACAACACTTGGCTAGCTAGTCACACCAAGAAACGTATTATTGAACTGGACCGATGAGTGCGTGTGTGAGAGAGGATGGGGATGCCTGTGAAAGAAGCCCTCTACTGAGAGCAAAGAAGGAAGTCATCTGCCACTCTTTGGAGGCTGCTCATTTCTTCAGTGTGTGAGAGAATCACAGTCATTAGAAAGGTAGAAAAGTCCTCTTCACTCCTCTAGGCCTAGCTCCTCAAAGATACTGAGACACTTGCCTCCTGCTGGTTTCAGTGGGAGGAGGTGCCTAAATACCTGTGAGAATCTGGGCTTAATCCATGCCCAGTTGTTTCCTATTTCATGTCAGTCTGGTTTTAAAGTGACTCAAGCAATGAGGCCCCATCAGTTGCCTCACGGGACAATCCCACAGCCATTTAACATTCCTGATAGGGGGAAATTTACCCCTCAGATTCATTTTTCTATGCTTAACCCCAGACTTATTATTCCTCCTTATGCCCAAGTTGGGGCTCTCTGAACAATTCCTCCTCTGTGGTCACATTTGTAGTGATCGTTGTTATTAACAATTATCCTTGTTACATGCACTTACAAGGCACCCATCACCATGGTATCTAAGATTCCAGATAAGATAAAACACAAGACGCTCCTGCTGCCCACAGCGCTAAGAGCGCCATTGTCTATTTGTGTGATAATAGTGCCTAGAGCCCTCATTGTGCTAGGTACTGTACATACACATAGGGAGAGATGGTTTCTGCTCTGAAGAGCTTGCAATGTAAGTAGACAAGACAGACAAAAGGTGGCTGGGGAAAGAGAGATGAAGTGCCTGGCGCATGGTCTCTCAGTGGATCAGTGGCAGAGTCGGCGATAAAATGTAGGTCTCTTGAGTTCCAGTGCCCAACGCTGCCTGCTGTTTATGTGTGGGTGTTTCTGTCTGCCTCTCTGGCTATGTATTTCTAACGTGCCCACTTTCAGAGTGTCTCATCACCCCCGCTCCGCCCTGCAGTCATGCTACTTCCTTTGGTCATCATTGGGCTAGCCACTACGTCCTGGCATTCCAAGGCCACCAGGGAGAGACGATGGGAATGGAACATAAGGGGGTGGTGAAGTCTTGGAGTCCTGGCCATGATTTCAATCTAAATACGTTGGTAATGGCAGCAGGGGTAACTGAAAACCTTCCTGGCTGATGTTTGACTGAACTTGGAGTCTAAAAACTCAAAGCTATGGCGGTGACTGGGAGCCGTGAAAGATAGCATTGCGAGTCCAGCTTGCATTGCAGCAGGTACAGACTGGACACAGAAGGGGTTCATTTCTCAGCCCAAAGACTAGCCGAGGACACTTTTTGAATGGCTCAAACCAGAAAGCCACGCCCTCAAACCACTGACTCAATCTTGAATTCGGAACTTTGGCATATACGTGGCTACCTCGGTGCCTAGCATCTGGGGATACGCAGTAACTCAGCTTCATAGGGTATGTCTACACTTATTGTGGATCGACGCTGTGGCAATCGATCCACCAGGGGTCGATTTAGCGGGTCTAGTGAAGACCTGCTAAATCGACCACAGATCGCTCTCCTGTCGACTCTGGTACTCCACTGGAACGAGAAGCGTAAGGTAAGTCAACGGGAGAGTTTCTCCCGTCAACCCAGTGCGGTGTAGGCACCGCAAGAAGTCGACCTAAGCTACGTCGCCTCCAGCTATGTTATTCACGGAGTTGGAATTGGGTAATTTAGGATGACTTAACCCCATAGTGTAGACCCGCCCATGTAGACTTGTCTGCCTGACCCTTGCAACTCAGCTAATAATAATTGATATGTTAGCAACAATGGGTGAATTTCCAGCAATTTTTCAGTATGCATTAATAATCCATAATGCTGGTGAAGGAGAAACTTATTCTCCATTGTCTTGTATAGTCATTTACTTTGGTGCAAAGTGGGTCTGAACTTACTCTTACCAGCGGTGGAAGTGAGTGGAGAATTTTATATTCACTTTGTACTTTCTGTTGACTTCTGGGTGCATTGGATTGGATCAAAATTGGCTATACAAGATGCAAGGCTGTGGAAAACCAAGGCCCGGATGCTGATCCAAAGTTCATCAAAACTTACTTTGTATGCAAAATTAGGGCAGTTACCTCATGAGAACAGGCTTTCTTGCAGTACTTGCTTCCTATTCAGTGGGATATGGGTCTGAAAATTAATGTTCCTACAATACTCGGGCATGTCTGCTTTTTGTCCTGTCCAGATCCTGTGAACCTAAGTTTTGGTTCAAACCCGCTAGGTATGATCAGGTGGTTCTTCTTTTACCTGAACTGGCAACCCCTTGCAATCCATGCCGATACTTTTCATTTTTGTATAGCAGAGACTCAAAGCCACTAACAATTGAGGAATAGAACAAAGAAGCAATTTGGAAAGCTGTTATGATCATCTCGTCTGATCTGCCTCACACAGGCCACAGAACCTCACCCAGTGACTCCGGTCTCAAGCCCATAACTTCTGGCTGCACAACAGCATCTCTTTTAGATTTAAACGCTGGAGAACCCACCGTATCCCTGCATAAGTTGTACCACTGGTTAGTTGCCCTCACTATTAAAAAATGAACCCTTATTTCTAGTCTCCATTTGCCTAACTACATTTTCCAGCCATTGGATCACGTCACGCCTGTGTAAAAAGCCCTCTGCTGTCAGAGATCCTTGTTCTTTATGCAGCCCTACGGTATTTCAAGAGGAATCTGCAGTTATCTAGGAAGTTTGTGCAACGCAGTCATCTCCATGGAGTGCTGCCTATGGTCCTGACCCACCTTTGCCCATCCGCAGACAACTCAAATATACAGTGATGGGCGGCCGTACAAAACCCTAAGATAGATAAAAAAGAATTACACTCTACCCCAGAAAGTTATGGCCTTTACATTGCTTGTTTCACTGTTGCCTGTTTCATCAGTGTATCGGTAACGTCACACTCAGTATGGAGAGGCAGTAGACGCTGCCATAGTTAAGGCTGAGTGGAGCTTTCTGTTTACAAGACAGTTTTTCAAAGTGCCCTCAAATTTATATTCATATTCACTGGGTTGAGTACAGGACACATCACTTAGCTGGGACATCTCCCGGAGAAGTGATCTAAACCCAGCGATACCCAATAGCAATTACAGCTGCTTGTGGTGGGCAGCTGTTCCCCCTCTTAGATTCTTTTTACTGTCTTTCAGGGTGTTGGTGCTGCTTCTCGCACAATGGGGCTCTGATCCCGATTGGGTCCTGTAGGTGCTACGGTACTAAATACATACTAAATAACAGAGGGCGTCGTAAAGTGGGGTTTTATTGACGTAGTTTGGGTCGAACAGGAGCCAGGCCCCAACCTGAATCTTCATTCTGAGCTGAATGCAAACCCCTTTCGGGGGCTGGGAGGGTGTTCAAAAAAATTCAATTCATTTTCTCCCTCCTCCATACTCATTCCCAATTATTTCTTATCTCGGGGCTCCTGGGGCTTGGCAGACCTGCCAAAGTCATGCAGAATAAATGGTTCCCGCGGCATTGTTGGAGAGCAGGCTGTACCCACAATCTCCCAAGGAAGGCCGTGTTCCCAAGAATTCCAGGCCAGCTTAACTCAGCCAATAGGTTTAGAATAAGCCTCCAAACTCTTGAACCAAACCTGTGCCCTCCCCGGTCCCTCCCCACAACGAATGGTTTTATTACCAGTAACATTTGGCAAACAAGCAAATTGTGCTGTAAAATGCTGCCAAAAGTACAAAACTATCTCCATGGGGGGAAATGACTGGGTTTGTGGGGAAGGTGTCAGGGCTTGGGCATGGTGCAAAGCCCATTGGAGTCAATAGGAGTCATTCTCCCTGTATGCTTAGTCCCTTTGGGCCAGACAGGCCATTGAATGGGTGCGAAGTAGAGGAATGTGCAAAGAGCATTCCCCACCTTGTATTGGGCCAGACGCCCCCTCAGGTGGGAGGACAACAGGGACTGCTGCTTTCATGGATCCCGAGGGTAGCAATTGCTCCAAAGGGGTATTGAAGGGGATGGTGAAAGGCAGGACATGGCTTCCTGTGGAGCTCAGAGAAGGATTGTGTATCCTGAAGCACAATCCTTCTCCAAACTCCCTCCTTGCATGGGTGTAACCTCTAGGCAGCCTCTAGTCCTAAGAACTAGCCTTGGTTGGAAAGAGATTCTGGAAGGAAACAGTGATATGTGCAGCTTTTAAAGAAGGGGAAGGCATAGCTCAGTGGTTTGAGCATTGGCCTACTAAACCCAGGGTTGTGAGTTCAATCCTTGAGGGGGGGCAATCTCTAGGGCAAAAATCTGTCTGGGCATGGGTCTGGCTTTGAGCAGGGGGTTGGACTAGATGACCTCCTGAGGTCCCTTCTAACTCTGATATTCTATGTGCAAACCTCAAAATTCTTGTGGGCCTGGTCCAGGTAAGCACCTAAAAGGACAGATGCTTCTTTGAAGATAGGTCTGGTCTAAGAGTAAGCATGCAGATGTTACACTGAGTGGTGCTGTGTTTTATAATAGTGTCCCTCATTTGGAGCAAAACAGCTAACAAAACCCAGGCTGAAATGTGCCGAGGAGAAGTGGCTTGGCAGGAGGAGGAGCTGTGTGAAAACAGACCAGCTTGATGGCTTGTAACACCCTGCGAGACCTGCCTTACCAAGAAAAGCTTAGAGCAGTTTGTAGGAGCAGCAGCATCAAAAAGCCTCAGCAGTGATGGAGGGTCCCATTGTGCTAGGTGCTGTACATGCACACAGTGGGTATGTCTACACTGGTAGTGGAAGTGCAATTTCCATCTCAGGCAGACTTACCTGCACTAACGCTGCCAGACCCAGGGTGCTAAAAATACAAAGGTCACCATGGCAGCAGGAGCAGTGGAAGGGGCTAGCCACCCGTGCCTAGGGTTTCAGACAGGATCATACTTGAGGTGGCTTGTCCACCCTGTTACTCAAGCTGCTGCAGCCGCACTGCTAGCTCAGGTACGTCTCCTCGAGCGCGACACTCCAGCGGCACAGAGAGGTTCAATTACTTGCCCAGGGGTGCAGAAAAAGTCAGTGACAGACCTAGGAACTGAAGCCAGGTCCCCCTGAGTGCTTGTCCAGAGACTGAACCCCAAGGCCACTTCTCTCTCTCAGGTTTCAGAGGGGTAGTCGTGTTAGTCTGTATCAGCAAAAACGACAAGGAGTCCTTGTGGCACCTTAGAGACTAACAAATGTATTTGGGCATAAGCTTTCGTGGGCTAGAACCCACTTCATCAGACATCTGCCTACTGTATTTTTCACTCTGTGCATCTGATGAAGTGGGTTTTAGCCCATGAAAGCTTATGCCCAAATACATTTGTTAGTCTCCAAGGTGCCACAAAGACTCCTCGTTGTTTTCTCTCCCTCTCAGGGTATGTCTACACTTACCCACCGGATCGGTGGGCAGCGATCGATCCAGTGGGGGTCGATTTAGCGCGTCTTGTTTAGATGTGATAAATCGACCCCCGAGCGCTCTCCCGTCGACTCCTGTACTCCAGCGCTGTGAGAGGCGCAGGCGGAGTCGACGGGGGAGCGGCAGCAGTGGACTCACCACAGTGAAGACACCGCGGTAAGTCGATCTAAGTCCTTCGACTTCAGCTACGTTATTCACGTAGCGGAAGTTATGTAACTTAGATCGATTCCCCCCGCACCTCCCAGTGTAGACCAGGCCTCATTGTACTACCAGAACTGGATAGTTTAATTCTTTATGCCCCTGTCAAGGAGGGGAAGGGGAACATATTAAAAGCTTATTATCATTACTTAGCATGGGCTGCCGTGAGGCCTTCAAAAAGGTTGACAGCGGCTGGAGAGCTGCTGGGCTGGGGTTGCCGTTTGTGACGCTGCACCAGCATCTGCTCTCTGTGACCGTGTGCTCTCGCTGTCCGACGGTCGTCGCCACCTGCTGTCTCACTTTAGACTTGGATTGTGAGTTCTTTGGGACAAAGCTCCCACTGGCGCCGCCGGGAACTTGGCTTGGATGAAGATTGCAGGATCGGGCACCAGGAACTCGGTGACGCAGTCACTATGTCCTGGCCTTTCCGGCTGCGTCCACACTGGTAGCGGAAACCCGCAGCAGCGGGTTGCAGAGCCTGGGCTCGTGCTACGGTGCTAAAAATACCCGCTTGGACTCGAAAGCCCAGGAAGGGGGTTGGGCTTCAGATCCCCAGCTCCATCCTGAGCCCAAATGTCTATTTTTAGTGCCGCAGCGTGAGACCCGCAAGCTCTGAGACTTGCTGCTCCAGGTTTCTGCTAGCTGTGTAGATGTCCTATTCCCCACCACCCTGGGCTACTCTCCCCTCCCCTGACTTAAGAGCTTGGCTGCAGGAAGAAATTGACCAGTATTGCCATAATGCAATAACAATGACACTATAGCTATGTGGGTGTAACTTCCCTAGGTGGACACTCTGTTCTGGAATAGAAGGGACTGCTGTAGCTACGCTGGTCAGTTGCTCCATACAGACAACAAGCCCTTACCTGCCACTGATACTTTGGAGACCAGAGACGAGAGCAGTTTTTTAAAAAAGGCCCTAAAATGCAATTGACAGGGCTGTAAACCATAGGTCAGCTCAGCACTTAAGACAGGCCAGATGACTCCCTGACTGGAGTCCTTGTTCTCTAAGCAGACCCTCTCCTCCATCACTCCCCCAAGTTTCTTGGTGCTTTGCAGCGTGGGAAGCACGGGAGGGAATACCCTTAGCATTCCCATGGCTAGAACTGGCTTGGCAGTTTCCCTTCCCACGTTAAGCCTTGCCTGTGTGTTAACAACAGCCCCACCAGGCACCTTATAAGCAAGATGGCCCTTGCCTCTGCCCAGTACTTCCAACACTTTTATCTCATTATCCCGTCCCTTCACCCTGATGCTAATTGCAGTTCACAGGGAGGTGCTTGCTAACTCCGGTCACCACCTTTACCTTCTCACTGGGAAATTGCAGGGCTTTTATTGTCCTGGGAACCGTCATGCAGACTTCAAAAGAAATCCTGGGGGAGGGGGAGCAGACTGGGGAGCAGTGATTTCTAGGGGGTTTGACTGTAGAGCCACATAACATGCAGCATGTTGGTCAGTGGCCTGCCTTCCATGCGGAGGTAGAGGTATGTTAGCTGGCGGAGGTTGGAATGTTGTACGTGCTCCTGGTGATAAAAAACTGAACGGAAGGAGCAAAACGCATCCCTCTTTTACCCCTTATAGTAATACCTAGCTCTTATGTAGCGCTGTGCATCCATCAGTCTCACAGCGCTTCACAACAGAGGTTCACTTCATTATCCCCATTTACAGACGGGGAAATTGAGGCCCAGAGAAATGAAGGGACTTGACAAAGGTCTCCCAGTGGCAGAGTCAGGAGCAGAAGCAGAGCCCACTCTACTGAGTTCTAAGCCATGAGGGCCTACTCCCTCCAATCCTAGAGGGCTCTGGGAGGTCTGCCATATAGATATTATTATTATTTGTAGTCTCATGGGTCCTCGAAGCCCCAGTCATTGACCAGGATCCCACTGTGCGAGGGGCTGTACAAATACAGGACAAAAAGACCACATCTGCCCCCAAAAGCTTATGATCGAAGGATAAGAAAAAAACCAACAAATGAATGAAACAGACTAATAGGGGAGTACAGTATTGGTCAGCCGGGCCGGTAGTGATCTCAGCAAACTAACAGCCTAACCGCTATCAAGTTTTTTTGTAGGCATCAAGGCAAAGTTGAGATTTAAATGAGAACGAGCGCTTGTCATGCCTTGAGAACGCGCGCTTGTCATGCCTTGATCTCAAAGTGCTTTACAAGGAGATCACGGGCAGGCAGGCGAGTGGAGTATCTATCTAGATACTTATACAGCCCTCGTTGCCATAGCAGCTGCGCGCCTGATGCTCCTTAATGTATTTATCCTCACAACACCCCGGTGAAGTAGGGATGTACTATACCTATTTTACAGATGGGAAACTGAGGCCAGGGTAGACTAAGGCCCAGGTTTTAAAATATATTTAGACATTGCTGTGCTCAAAGATGCAATGCTTAACTGACTTAGGAGCCTAAGTCTCATTTTCAAAAGGCACTGTCAATGGGATTTGGTGCCTACATCCCTTTTTGAAAATGAAATGGAATTAAACACAGCTCTTCAGAGGCCCAGTCTAATGGTCGAGCCATTAGACCTACCTTCCTATGTAATAGTTATTAAATCCCTGATCTAATATCGGTCTGTCTGTAATTCAGCATTAGCTTCTCGGTTGATGTTACTCGATCCAAGATGGATATTAGACACAGAAGGCTGTTCCCTGTACTGTCTGGTGGCTTCTAGGCACTAGAACAGATGAAGGGTCAAATTCTGCCACCTGTCCTCAGATTGTGCAATGCATTCCTCTATGCGCAACAGCGAGAAGGGTAGAATCAGGCCCTTATTTGTCTGGGACAGTTCTGTGTATGTGCATCCTAGACAGTATTGCAGATGAGATTTGAAGAGGTCCAAAGACACACAGCAATGGACCCAGGGGGAGGGGAGAAATGATTTCCACATCCCACAAGAATTTCAAGATTTCGAAAAAAAAATTCCCATCTCAGATTGGGACAAAAGTCGAAAGCTGAAAAAATGTTACGAACCAAAAATCCCCAAACCTGGGTCAAGCGAAAGATTTCATTTTAATCATTTTGAAGTGGTTTGTTTCTGTTTTGATGTTCTAAAAATGTTTGTTTCCCTTTTTTAATATAAATGTAAGCAACATTTCAAAATTGAAAATCATTTTCAAACCAAAACTCAAAACTTTGCATTTAGAAAATTTTAAGATGCAGCATTTCCACAATGGCAAGATTTTTGCAACATTTTTTTTTCTAATCAGGAGATTAGAGGGCAGATTAGGAGGTCAGAAACTGGGAATGGGTGACAGGGGATGGATCATTTGACGATTCCCTGTTCTGTTCATTCCCTCTGGGGCACCTGGCATTGGCCACTGTTGGAAGACAGGATACTGGGCTAGATGGACCTTTAGGCTGATCCAGTATGGCCGTTCTTATAGTCTTATGATTAGGGCCCTACCAAATTCACGGTCCATTTTGGTCAATTTCACAGCCATAGGATTTTTAAAATAATACATTTCATGATTTCAGCTATTTAAATCTGAAATTTCATGATGTTGTAATTGTAGGGGTCCGAGATCCAAAATGGGCGGGGGGGGGTCACAAGGTTATTGTAGGGGGTGTTGCGGTACTGCTACCCTTATTTCTTCACTGCTGCTGTCATTAGTGACTGCGTGTTGTTAGCATTTGGCAGCTGAGGTGGCATACGGGGCATGAATCGGTCTCAGTCTGGTTTTCAGTTGAGGGGTGTCTACATGACAGGAACCACTATCACTGACTGGCCCCTTTGCTGGCAGCATCATCAAAGAGGCCAAAAAATGGACAAGGTGATAGAGGTTGAACTGTACCCTCATCTGCGGGGCTAAAGGCCAAAGCACAGTACCAGGGACACGTGTAATCTATGGGTACGTGCATGTTATAGGCCCCGCTTTGAACCTGTCCACACAGGAGATGTGTGGTTCTGTCCTGCACCTACAGAGCCTTGGCTCAAGCTGTAGCACTTGTGGAACTCCTTACCTGAGGAGGTTGTGAAGGCTAGGACTATAACAGAGTTTAAAAGAGAACTGGATAAATTCATGGTGGTTAAGTCCATTAATGGCTATTAGCCAGGACGGGTAAGGAATGGTGTCCCTAGCCTCTGTCTGTCAGAGGATGGAGATGGATGGCAGGAGAGAGATCACTTGATCATTGCCTGTTGGTCCACTCCCTCTGGGGCACCTGGCATTGGCCATTGTCGGTAGACAGGATACTGGGCTAGATGGACCTTTGGTCTGACCCGGTACGGCCTTTCTTATGTTCTTATGTTCTTATGTAGCAGCTCATGCTTTTAGCTCTGCAGGTCCCTGGTGCGTTGGCCAAGAGGCAGCCATCCCGTTATCACTCACAGTAGCAGAAATTCCTCCTTCAGGGCTGTAAATCCAGTGTCACGTAACACCCTGGGTCGTTTGTGAGCGCTGGGGTTTGACTCCAGGCCTTCTGGAGCTAAAAAGCACAAGCCTTTCCTGCTGGAGCTGAAAGATGCAGCACTATTAGTGCAAAGCATGTACAGCCTCACCAAACTCTATGTAGTTCCACCACTAGAGGGGGACAGAGCTCCGTTCCGTAAGCCTGGGTTATCTCAGCGGACTTGGCACAAGATCGTGTCAATTACACATTGCCCCACGCTTGGGGCAGGGAGGAGCAGCACCGCTCAGAGGGAGTGTGCATCAGGGAGAAAGCTGACTGGCGTGAGCCTGCTGCACCGTGCTGTAGGATGGTACAGTGAGTGCTCCCGTCTCCTCCCTACCCCAAGGGGCTCTAGCAGAGCCTGAAATTGTGACTGGCCTTGCCATGGGGGGCAGGGTTAGGGCCCTGCACTTCCCATGGGCCCGTCACAGTCCAGCCCTCATTGAAACCCATGCACTATTTCTCCCCCACCCAGAAAGAGGTAAAAATCCACGCTGTGAATGTTCAGTGTTTGTCCCTGAACAAAGAACCCACTCAAGTCTGCTGCATGGACCCATCATCTTGCACTTCGGAAGCAGCAAGGGACATGCCCGTACAGATCTCCAGCAACATCCTCCTCCTTATATCCCCTCTCCCCCATTTGATGACTCATCACAATGCAGGAGGTTAATTAAGGTTAATTATCTCCCCTGGTTAGCAGTGCATGCATACTCCCAACAGAAAGAAGGATCCGACACCCCTCTTGCTGCCGTGAATCAATTTTCTTCTTCATTTACTGTCAGTGGAAGGCAGCCAGGTTCTCTGGCATCAAAGTCAACATTTCTCTACGTGAAGACTCAACTTGTGAACCTGGTAATTTTGCATTTGCTTATAATATGTGCATTTGCCCAGGCAAAAGAAAAGCAGCTGTTTGATGTCTCCAAAAACTGGAATTAGCCTCTTAGATCAAACATCAGTTTGCTTGGTTCTTTCATAATGGAAGGCTCCAGTTGTATCACGAACCAAGAGGATATCATTACTCTGCATACTGTATTACACATAAGCCAATCCTTAATTCCCCTATCTAGCAGCTAATGTTATTATTATTTAATGTTTGTGCTACAGAGGAGCTAGAGACACCGACCAAGACCAGGATCCCATTGTGCTAGGCATTGTCTAGACACATCGCAAAAGATCGTCCCTGCTCCAAAGAGCTAACGATCTAAATAAACAGGACAAGCAGAGGGTGGGCGAAAGGAGGTATTGTTATCTTAATAGCACAGATGGGGGATGAAGTGACATGCACAAGGTCTCAAAGCAGGTCTGTTGCAGAGCCACCAATTGAACCCAGGGCTTTTGAGTCCTATTTTAGTGCCACAGCATCACTGCTACTGGTACGTGGGCTAACTAGAGTAAAGCTAGCTGGGGGACATCTACATGTGCTGCATTCACACCCCCTCAACAACAGGGCTTAATTTGTGCTAAGGCTTAGCCCTGGCACCTCTGGGCCTGGCAGTTCATAGCCCTGGCACCTCTGAGTTTGGCAGTTCAGAGCACTGGCACCTTGGGGCTTGCCACGACAGTTATGAAAGTAAAAAAATTGCTTGAGCCCCTAATTGCTTGAGTCCCTGCACTTCTTTCATTACAAATTAAGCACTGAATTCAGACTAACCCTGAGACGTATTAGCCTGAAGAATAAGGGATTCTCCCATCACTAGAGGCTGGTAAAAACTGGATTGCTTGGAACAAATGAAGCATTGGCAGACTTCTCTGATTTGAGTAGGCTCCAGGTTCCTTTTGAACTATCTTCACCTCACTGTCTGTGAGTGGGGATTGGGCAGATTGGTTTGGAAACAATAAAGACTGACCGCACTGCCCCACTTTTGGAGAGTTGGTTTAACGTTTATGGTAGTTTTTTTTAAAGGTGAATTACACAGCAAAAATGAACCTCAAACGTACACTGGACCCTCGCTAGAACGTGCGTCTATATAGCGCAAATTCGCATATAACACGGTCGCGGCCATGGATCCCAAATGTAATTACTTTAATTGCAATTCATTTTAACGTGGTCTCCACGTTAACGCGGTACCGCACATGGATCGCAAATCCCACGTTCTAGCGAGGGTCCAGGGTATGTGCTAAATGCTGCCACCGAACAAGTTCAGCACAGAAACAAGTTCACTCACTTTAAAAAAAAACAACTCTCTTCTCTCTCCGAGGTCGTCTCACTCCTTCCAGGTTCACTGCCGACATCTCAGAGGGCAAGTTTCTGAGAAATCACTGAACGCCTCTACAGTTTTTCCAAACAATTTTGTGTGAAAAAATGACGACGTAGCTACATTTGCATTTCTTTTCTGTTCATCTTCTAGAAGTATTTAAAAGTAAAGTCCCAGTCCGTGCAGACACCTATGGGTCAGGTAAACGTAGTTTTCAAATAAGCAGCTAAGACATACTTATGGTGATGTTTTTGCGGGTAAGTTGTTCTGATGGTTAATTACCTTCACTGTTAAAAATGGCTCCTTCTTCCTACTCTGAGTTTATCATGCAGAACTGAGTGAGTGTCATTAACATTAACTTCGAGCGAAAGAGAGCTTTGATGGGGTCTATGTTCCTTTGGCTTCCCACTGAACGCTGTTCATCCCACTGAACGCTCATTCCACTGCACTGTTTCTTTAGCCGGTACAGAGGTACCACAATGCATCTTGAATACACATCCTGTAATTATTAAAAAAAAAAACCCAAACATTCTGATTGATGGAATGAAAAGACAGGACAGTTCAGATGTCCCACAAAGCCGGACACCAGAACATCACATTGTCACTTGAGCTAAGGGCATCATGCTTCCTACAGCTCCCCAGGATGGGAGTGTGCCTTGGCTCTGCCTCAAGGCATGATCCAGCCCCGTATAAATTATTCTGTATGAAATCAGCATGCCAAGTATCGCATGGGTCGCCATGACGTTGCAGATCAGAGAATTTTGGCCCATAATTCAGGAACCGTTCGTTCACAGACTTACGGTCTACCTTACTTTCTGGTCCCCATCACTGCGCACTTCACAGCCTTTCATTTAGCCTCGCCTCATCTCTGTGAGCCAGGTCGAAGCTATTTATCCCCATTATGCAGGTGGGGAATTGAGGCCTAGAGACACAGAAGCTACATCGACACTGCCATTAGGCACCTGCAGCTGACCCAGGTCAGCTGACAGGCTCACGGGGATTGGGCTCAGGGGCTGTTTAATTGTGGTATAGACATTCGGGCTTGGGCTGGAGCCTGAGCTCTGGGACACTCCCCCCCTCATGGGAGAGCAGGGCAGCTCATATGTCTACTCTGCAGTTAAACAGCCCCTTAGCATGAACCAGCGTCAGCTGACCCAGGCCAGTTGCGGGTTTTTAATTGCAGCGCAGATATCCCCGAAGTGACTTGCCCAAAGTCCCACAGGGAGTTTGTGGTAGAGCAGGGAATTGAATGCCAGTTGCCCCAGCTTGCACCCTAACCACGAGCTCTTCCCTTTCACCAAAGGATGCAAAGAAAAAAAATTGGACCAGGGAATCAGGCCTGAAACCCATAACCACCTGCATGGCCCCATTGAAGTCAATGGGACCTTTTCCCCACGTGAAAGCCAGTTACAGGAACAGGCCTGACTCTGTGTGTTGCTTGATGAGCTAAGGGAAGGTCACACAAGGCTCATGGTGGAACGGGCATTTGAAGGCAGGTGTCCCTGGTCCCAGGCTAGTGCACTAACCATTGGGCCATCCTTCCTTTCTGCTGCTTTTCTGTGTCCCTCCTTTCCATTTAACATTCTCTAGGTGTGTTGACGTAGTTCTGTATAAAAGATCCCTTTGCTCCCCACACCTGGCCGTCCTACCCCTTCAGCCTCTTAATGCCCTGGCTGTTGGCTCAACGGGAGCAGCTTGGTGAATGGGGCTTTGCCGGCGTTGTGCCAGCCGGGTGCTTTAGGGTTTTCTGCAGTCAGTCCAGTTTCATGGGATTTTGCGCCTTCTACCTCTTGTAGCCGAGCTCACATCCTCTTTATGAAGCATTGCACATAGGCTAATGCTCTGCACAGCCAGTGCTCCTCAGGGGATGTGAACTCCCTTCCTCCGCTTGCCCGCTCCCTCACTACACATAGGTGTTTGTTAAATCACCCTTTATTTACCTCTGTGATGCACTGTTTGGGTAACACCTGCAAGTGTGTTCATCAAGGGACCCTGTCCACGTGTTACAACTTGTAAACCTTGGGAAGGAAAGTAACACAGCTTAAAAGTACCTTTGGATCCCCCCCCCCCCCGCAATGTTAAAACATTGGACAGTATATATATGGTGAGCTAGATTGCAGACCCATGCATCACCAGGGTGCATTCCCCTCTCACTTTGACTCTGGTGTAACTCAGTAGTGAGTGACTTCAGGTTTACACGGCTGTGTATGGGGTCCTATACCTGAGCACACACCAAATGCAAGCAGTTCCTCCCCTTGGATGTCTGCATAACCCACTAGTTAGCATGTCGGGGGAGGGTCATCCAGGATTCAGTCTGCTTTGGGCCTCAGATGTTTGGGACGAGTTTCCTTTTGAGCGGAGGAAGGATGCAACAGATTCCTCTCTCTGCCAAGCCACTGAGCATGTGAATGGTCACAGCTGCCAGTTATGCTGTCTTGGTTCAAGCTGCAGCCACTCATACTTCTAGCTCTTCAGGTCCTGGTTCAATCTCCACGTATCTGAGCCGTGACCGCTAATTTAGGACCGAAACCCTGGAAGGCATAGGAGTAATTCAAATGGCTCCTTCCTACGTTCATTATTTTGCATTTGTCAACACTGAATTTCATCTTCTGTCATATTGCCCTAGCTTGGTGAGGTCCCTCTGAAGTTTCTCACGGTCTTCTCCAGCCGTGTGTCACCTAAATAGTTCTGTATCATCTACAAGTTTTGCTCCTCACCCCCTTTCCAAGGGAATACTTTTATTAAACTGCACTGGCTCTAGTACAGAATGTGGTGGCCCCCCATGGCTAGCAGCTTGCCATGATGAAAATAAAATCACTTATTCCTAGGGTTTTTTCCTTGTCTCTTAACCACCTTCTGATTCATGACAGCACTTTGCCTCATGTGTTTCCTACCACACTGTGTATTTAAGTTCCCATGTTCAGAGTCTGACCGTAGAACGTAGACACTCCTCCTCCAGGAGCTCTCTCTAACTTCCCATTTCTGAGAACCATTTTACCTGCTTGCCTGTGACAAAGCCTCTGCCCTCTCATGCATTCAATCCTGAGCCTCAGTGGCACACAGGGTATTTGCTCAGCATCTTTCCTGTGCTGTCACTGCTGGCTGAGAGACAGCCTGGCTCAATGCATAACTTGGGGGCTTGGAAAGCATGGGTTCTATCTCTGGATGTGCTACCGCTTTGCTTGGTGAGAAGGGGCACGTCTCTGTTTCCCCAGCTGAAACAATGGGGATATTACCCTGCCTTTGCAAAGTGCTTTTAGCGTCATAGATGAAAAGGGCTAGGTATTATGTATATTGGCTGGAGTGGATGTTAAGGCTACGTCTACCCTACACACCGCACATCTGCACATTGTATGGTGCACATTCTCTGCACCTTGAGGTCTTTAAACCACGATTTGAGGACTTCAGTAACTCAGACATAGGTTAGGGGTTTGTTACAGGAGTGGGTGGGTGAGATTCTGTGGCCTGCGTTGTGCAGGAGGTCAGACTAGATGATCATAATGGTCCCTTCTGACCTTAAAGTCTATGAGTCTATGGTCTCCTGTATAGCAGCTCTATGCTGCAGGAGAGAGCTCTCCTGCCCGCATAATTAAACCACCTCCAATGAGCGGCGGTAGCTATGTCGTCAGGAGAGCATCTCCAGCCGATATAGTGCTGTCCACATCAACACCTTTGTTGGTGACCCTTATGTCGGTATGGGGTGTGTTTTTTTCACACCCCTCACCGACAAAAATTTTACCGACAAAAGCGATCGTGAAGACAAAGCCTTAGTGGGGGGGGGACCCATTGCCCACCATGTTCACAAAATTAGAGATATTAATGTTGGAAAAGATCTAGTATAGTGGTCCCCAACCTTTTTCGTCTGGCGGGCGCCAGAGGACGAGCCACCGCGGACTGTGGCCGGCGGACGAGCATCCGCCGAAATGCCGCCGAGAAGCGGCGACGTCAATAGGCGTCGCCGCCGAAATGCCGCCGACAAGCCGCGTCATCCAGAGGTGTCGCCGCCAAAATGCCGCCAAAAACTCGGCAGCATTTCGGCAGCGACGCCTCTGGATGACGCGGCTTGTCGGCGGCATTTCGGCAGCTGCTCGTCTGCCGGCCAGTACGTGGGTGCATAGAGATGCCCTGGCGGGTGCCATGGCACCCACAGGCACCGCGTTGGGGACCACTGATCTAGTAGAATATCCAATCCATTTCCCTTCCAAGGCAAGACAGTGCATTTTCTAGCACTTTGTCCAGTCTAATTTAACTGTCTCTAATACTGAGGCATCCACATCTTCCCTTGGGAGACTGTTTCACAGGCTAATCGATCCTGTGTCAGAAAGTCCTTCCGGAGCTTCAGCCAAATTTATTTTATTCTGTTGTTCCTAGCTTTTCCCTTTGCATCATCTTCAAATATTCCTATGATCATTATTATTCTCTCTGCTTGAAGCTTACACTCTTCAAACACATGGCGATGGCTTTTATGTCCCCCTTAGTCAGCATGTATCTGGGCTACACATATTTTAACTCTTTGAATCTTTCCGCATGACTTAAGATTCTCTCCAGCCTCCTTCATCATTTTATTTTATTTTCTCTGAACTCCCTTCAGTTTGAAACTCTCTTTGGTGTTGAGGTATAGCCCAGTACAGTTGGGTCATGGGCAGGGCGGGTCATCAACTCGAGAGCAGTAAAGAGAGGTAAAGCTGGAAGCAATCAAAAGGGGGGATTTTTAAAGTTGAGATCCCATTAAAAACGTATACATTTCAACTCACACAGCTCCAACAGCCACTATGTTTACCCTCTGGGTAAATCCATCTTTAATCCACCTGGCAACCCCGCTCCCCCCCAAACATCTCCAAAACCTTATAGGAACAGAGGACTGAAGGGAGCTCTTGAGTCATTGAGTCCATTTTAAAACTAGTTGGGTTCTTTGCCCCCAATACTCTTAGTGGGAGGCTGATCCAGAACCTCACTCCTCTGATGGTTAGAAACCTTCTGATTGCTAGCCTACGTTGACCCATGAGCAGTTTATTTTCATTTGTTCTTGCACCAACATTACCCTTTAGTTTAACTGGCACTTCTTCCTCGCTGGTAGGAGATCTAAGCAGCACAGACTCTTCAACTGGCCTGAGCTCGTGACCTAACCAAAGTTCTGGGCCATTAAGCTGGAGGGTATCCTGCTACACAAATCCCTAAACTGAAACCCTGGGAAGAGGTGAGCTTCCAGAACAGGAGACCAGCATCAGAGTCCCTTGGCTCCACCCCTTAGTGGAGTGAGCCAATCAGCTCTCTCTATCCCTATTACCAATGTATTTCTTCTGGTTAGGAAGAAGTAAGGGTCCAACACCAATAAACCCAGTATTGCCAACCCCAGGCATTCAAAATTCATGAGTCTGGCTGCCCAAAATTACAAAACTGACTTAAAAATCATGAGATGTAAAAAAAAAATTAATTTGGGGCTCTTTTTGTTGACTTGGTTTTTGAGCATTGAGTGATCATTTTTTAAAGCTTTTCTCTGCAACCATGAGGGCTAGCATTTTGTTATATGAAAGTAGAGATTATCACATAATCACTGGACTCCAGAAGCTGGGGCTTTAAGAAAAATACCAGATATGGTGAACTGGTGATGAAATTGCCAGAGTTGGCAACCCATCCTAGCTAAGCAGACAAACCGGAGTGAAACAAACCAATTAATATTTAGCAGTTTTCCATTCTCCGGTGATGCTTTCTTTGCCATATTTCCTTCCTAACATCAAGTGGTGCTACCAAAAGATATAAATAGGAGCATAAGAACGGCCATCTTGGGTCAGACCAAAGGTCCATGTAGCCCAGTATCCTGTCTTTGGACAGTGGCCAATGTCAAGTGTTCCAGAAGGAATGACCAGAACAGGTAATCATCAAGTGATCCATCCCCTGTCACCCATTCCCAGCTTCTGGCAAACAGAGGCTAGGGACACCATCCCTGCCCATCCTGGCTAATAGCCATTGATGGACCTATCCTCCATGAACTTATCTAGTTCTTTTTCACTTACAAACCCCTCTACCTGACCCAAAATGGAGTCCAATACACAATGGATTTTCCTGGCTCCTGAAAGAGCTTGCCCAAACATACCTCAGGGTAAGAAAACCCAGCTCTGAATTCTCTAAAATGAGAAGCAAGAAAGATGCCAGTTCTGCACTTTGAATCTCTTTCCTTTTAAAACTTTATATGTAACTCAGTAAAGGGAGCAATACAAAAGCATTAATTCCTGCATTCACCCTGTTGCAGATCTACCCCTTGGATCTCCATGTTTTCTGTGGCAGCTTTCTGTACTACAAGGTGACCAGCACTTTGTCTGCTTAGGTAACCCATGGTGGTGTGGGCTTGCAACAAATCCATGAATAAACTTTTATCTGCAGGAGAGATGGCTTTACCTAGTGATTAGAGCAGGAGTGTAGACATCTTAACACCTGAGTTTAGTTCTCTGCAACTGATTCGCTTTGTGACCTTGGGCAACTCTGCCTAAGTTACTCTTCTGTAAGATGGGTATGATAGTATCTATCTCATATGGGAAGTTACGAGGCTTAATATATGTATATTAAGTACCTTGAGATGCTTGAAGTAAAGGTATTATAGAAGCGTGCATTATTACTATTACTTACTAATGATCTTTCTGCTTAGCTATGGAAAGGGATATTGAGTCTTCCTACTTATTTTCAAGATACTTGATGGACTGGACCAGCATATCTAAAAGATCATCTAAAACTCCAGGATGAAGACCACAGGCGACAGCTCCTCTCCTCAGGCACCATAAAACTTTCTACCACGAGGGATAGCTCGTCTGTGTGGGAGCAGAACTGTCTTAGGGGCTGATATGAGAATGTGGAATGACCTCCTCCAGGAGCTAAAGACCTCTCCTCCTGCCACTCCAAGTGCAAGATGCAATTTGACCTGCCTTCTCTAATGTAAACAAAGAACAGAGCCACACATTTAAAAGAAAACGCCCAAACCACCACCAAAACCAAGCACTTCCACTTCAGCCACTATTCTCTCCCTTGGGAGAGGAGGAGAGAATAACCCACATGGGACAGATGTTTAGTCACATCGCATAATGCCCTACTAGAAAGTGCTCAGACATTATGGTGGTGAGGACGTATAAGAATCTATATAGAATAGATTTATTGGCCAGTACCCTGTAATGATATTGCAACTCCTACAATCACAGTACGGTACCCCCTATAGATAAACCCACCTACGGGGGTCAGCAAAACATCGTCATCTTTGGCTGCAGATGCTGGGTGGTTACGTGTGTGATTGTTTTATCTGTAGTTTGTTAAATGACATGGCCTTGTTTATGAAGAAAATAATTAAAAAAAAACCAAAATATAGCTGGTGCCAAGGCTCATACCTATGGGACTAAAAAAATGTAGACAAGCCAATCTTCAGCTAAAGTTACTCATTGGCATGTAAAATATCATGCACCTCAAAAACACAAGAACAAAACCCAAATCACACACTCCCAGCATGCCAGGGAGAGGACTGAAGAGCACAGATTTTATGGTGATAGATCAATAGAAAACCCCTCGTTAGATGGATCCACAGATTAGCCAGAGCTTCAACTTGGCTTCAGGGATGTGGAAATGAGTGGTGTGGGTGAGCGTGTTTGTGAGTGTGCCACGAATGGAGACAAAAGCCTCCGTCGCTGCCCTCCAGATAGGAGTTCATTCACAATTATAGGCTTTGTGGGCCCTTAATAAAAGAGATTGAGTCATTAGTCACATAATAACGTAGAAAATATATTTCTCTGGCTTGTCCACTGTATCAAAGGCTTGTTTCTGCTCTTCTATCTCTCTCTTTTTTTTTTTTTTTTTTGCCTTTCCCCTTTTTGCCCCTGTGAAGTGAACAGGTCTAGTTTGTTGTACAGCTCTTTGTCTGTGATTAACGCATTCACCTAGCAATTATTCACATCTGGATAGGCCTTTGTTCTACTTTGAAGTCTGCCAATGACTTTTCTTTCCCCCGTCTTCATTTTCTGTCCCCCCTCCCCACCTCCCTCCCACATCACCTTGTCTATTAGTTCTGAAAAGTGCCCGTGGGTCCAGAGTGAGCACCTCAGGAATTCCTGCGTAATAGGCCCAGGTGAGCTACAGCCTGGAAGAGGGAAGGCCCAGACCCCAAGGTGACCTTTTCCAAGTGTCGTTTGAATCAATAACAGTTTGTGTCCCCTATTGCTCTCTGGCTCCTGGTTATAATTGACAGTGTCACCGACTGAGCCCTCTTTCTTCTCCCTGAATGTGTGTGTGATCTTTTAATCTTAAAAAAAAAAAAAAAAAAAAAGTGTGTGTGTGGGGGGGGAGATAATGGGTAATTGGCTAATCACAAAGTGAGGCCAGAGAGCAGCCGTTCTCTCTGAGGCCTTTCTGTGTACACAGACATGTCTGCTGAGTAGCATCTCCTTTCACAAATCTCCTTTTGTACGGTGGGAGAGGAGGAAGGGACACAACCCTCTTGCACATTTTTAAGTCTAGTTACTGAGGCAAATTCACCAACAACTGGTTAAAAATGAAGATAAAGGGTTGTGGGGCTTGGGGGAGTGGGAAGCCCCTTTGCTTTGAGGAGATTAACTTTCAAGACTAAGTAAAACACAGGCAGATAGTCTTTCAAATTGCCTTCCAGCCGTGACAGGCAATGGTTAGATTAATTAGATTACGAATGCTCTTTTTATATTTGGCACCTAGGTTGGGACAAGGTAGGGCAGGGGTTGGGAGGGAAATAATTATTCCCCCCCCCCCCCCAATAGCGCTGCTTTCTAATGCATCCCTGAGTGCCGTTGTGCTTTGAGGGCCTGATCGAAAGCCCACTGAAGTCAACGGGAGTTTTTCCATTCACTTGTGTGGGCTCTGGAACTGGCCTAACGGCTCGATCCTAATTCCACTGAAGTCAATGGGGAAAATTCCCATGGGTTTCAAAGGGGGCAGGGCTGGGCCCTAGCACATGGATTGTTGCTAGAAATGAGGATGGACTTGGTATATAGGAGGTGGGATAGCTCGCAGCCGAAACTAGTGATGGGTGAAAAGGCAAAAATGAGGCACCCCCCCCTATTTCTCCACCCATTTTGTCCATTTTTAAAACAGAGTATGGAACACGTTTCATTGCAGGTTCTGACTTTTTGGGGTTTTTTGTGTCTTTTTCTTGTTGTTCACCTCGGAACGCCTCTCTTCCAAGCCCAGCTAGAAGCAGGAAATACTGGAAATTAGCATTTAGATACTATAGTGCAGAGTGTTTGAGAAGTACCAAAGCCAGGCAAATAGATGGGTGGAACACACAGGATGGAGAGAGAAACAGACAAACAGGAGAAAGGCACAGGATGGATCAATAGAAATCTCAGAAGGAAGATGCTCGGCTCATGAGACTTTTAGCACTCTTTGTAGAGTGGACAGAGGTCTATTCAGAAGATAGTCTCCTCAGAGAAGCCAGGTTCACCAGGCGTGACAGGTTACCCTCAAAATGTTTAGCTGGCTCCGTTTGGATACGCACTTCAAAGTTGGGCTGCTTTTGAAGCCTCACCTGGGTCAGTGACGCTATGGCAGATGTGTGGTACTGCTTACTTCTGGTCAGATACCACAGTGATGGGCAGAGTATAAAAACCTGATCAGAATGAGCCATCAGCCATGGGAGAACAGCACTGGGACACATCTGTTTCCAGCCCTAGACAGAATGAAAGAGGGGAGAGGCAGGCATGGAAATGAAAAATGAAGGGCTTTAGAACAGGGGGAGAAAAAGTTACCTTGAACTTTTCCATACCTCAGAACAGGTGACACTTGTATTTGGCTCAGGCTTGTGGTGACAAGTTGGGTTTTGATTTATTTCATCCCAGCTGGCTTCCTTCCTCCGTAGTCATCAGGAGATGCTCTGCCTCAAAGCTGATCCTCGCTGGCTGGCTGCACTCCCTAAGAAAGCAAAGGAGACGGGGGTTGCAAGAACAGAATAAGTCTTTCTGGTTTTACACAGCATGAAAATGGAAGGAGTGGGAGGAGCCTGGTGAAGTTGATGGGCAGGAATTACCGAGCATAAGTTACATTCATTGTAACCATGGAATACAATGGTAGGTAACCCCCTGCTATTTATGGCATTTGGGCTTTGGATTTGTGCACACCTCAGTACCTATTGATCAGCTATTCATTCTTCATTTCCATCTGCTGCTAGGAAATGGCACGGCTATCTGTCTGTCTGTCTATCTACCTAGGTTTTGTAAGGTTGTCCATAACCATGGTTTGTGATATATTTCCTCCTACACCTCAGCTGACTGCTTGCCTCGCCCACACTCTCTACTTTCGCGATTGCTCTTCTTCCTTCTCCATTTTCTGACTTGCTGCTTCACTGTATTCCCACTATATTCCTCCAGCTTCAGGTTACAGCTCTGTTTCCAACATCCCAGCTCTCTTCTCCCACAGACCAACAAATTCTTTCCCAGAGAAAATTTTGATTTTTGGAGGAAATACCAAAATATTATGGCCAAATAATAAAATATTTCTATTTGGAAATGTTGCCATGGTGCCCGATGGGTGTTGTAATATGCCTCATGCTCCCATTCTTCTCCATAGAACATCTCCCTGGTTGGATTACATCTCCAATGATGCACCAGGGTCTCCCCATTTGGAGAGGCGAAGAGGTGCCTCATGGGAGATGTAGTGTTGGCAGGGAGTCCAACCCATATTGGAGAATAAGGCATGAGCCAACCGAACTACAACACCCATGAGCACCATGGCAGCATTCCCAAACTGAAATCTTTTGGCATTAAGGTGTTCTTTTTTTTTTTTTTTTGGGGGGGGGGGGGGGAATTAAATTTGCCACGGAAAGCAGTCACTTTTCAAGAAAAACGTCATACTTGAAAATTTCATCAAAAACCAGTATCAATGGAACATTTTCAGTCAACCTTAGCAGCAGGGCACAATAAATTCCCTGCTCCATACTTCCTGTTTCTATACAACCTCAAAGGCCATTGGCCTTTTTAATCGTCATCTCATATTCCAAACTCTCATGTCTAATTTCCTGTTTCAGAGAAGCAGCCGTGTTAGTCTATTGTAACTGTGCCTCAGTGGGTCACAACTGAGGATGATAAATTCAGGACAAACTGCTGAGAAATAGGGCAGATACACCCCAAGACTGGTTGCTAATCCCCCATAGGATATACCAAACCAGCAACAAAAGTAAACTTCTGTTTTACCACACTAGCTAACAAGAAGTTATAAAAGCAGTTTCCTTAGGCATTCCAGTTCTTATATCACCACCAAAAACATTGGATTTAGAGATGAGTGGTTCTTTAAAACCAATCTCTTCAAATAAAAGGTTCTGTTCCTGATCACCTTCCTCTCCTTCAAGTGCATTAAAATGGTTTCCTTGAGGACCTGCTCCATGATTTTTCCAGGGTAACTAACAAGGTAGTTAGTCAGCACATTTTGGAGGGACTATTCAACAAAAATGATTAGGGGTATGGAAGGGCTTCCTTATGAAGAGAGATTAATAAGACTGGGACTTTTCATCTTGGAAAAGAGACGACTACGGGGAGATATGATTGAGGTATATAACATCATGACTGGTGTAGAGAAAGTAGATAAGGAAGTGTTTTTTACTACTTCTCATAACAGAAGAACTAGGGGTCACCAAATGAAATTAATAGGCAGCAGGTTTAAAACAATCAAAAGGAAACATTTCTTCACACAACACACAGTCAACCTGAGGAACTCTTTGCCAGAGAATGCTGTGAAGGCCAAGACTATAACAGGGTTCAATAAAGAACTAGATAAATTCATGGAGGATAGGTCCATCGATGGCTATTAGCCAGGATGGGCAGGATTGGTGTCCCTAGCTTCTGTTTGCCAGAAGCTGGGAATGGGTGACAGGGGATGGACAGGGCTGCCTCTGACTTTTTTGCTGCCCCAAGCATGGCCGGAGCAGCAAAGCAGGAAAAATAAAAAAAACCTGCGGGGCGGCTGGAGCCAGGGTGCAGGGGAACTTCGGGGAAAGCGGGGGGAAGAGGGAGAAGGGGGGCGGCCAGGATTTCAGCGGGGTGCTCGCCATGTGGCCCCAACCGCCGTGCCTCCTGCCAGGAGGGCTCTGCGCCGCTCCGGTCGGCGGGGAGGGAAGGACGCGGGCTGCCCTGCCGGGCTTGCTACAGACCTGGCACCGGCTGGGGCAGATAGAACGCGCAGCCTGCTCCCAGCAGGGCGCTCCCCTCCTCTGCGTCGCTGCCCCCTACAGGGCGGCTGGATCAGCGAACAAAAAAACCCAAAACAAAACAAAAAAGTGGCCGTGCCGCCCTAGGATTGGGCAGAATGCCGCCCCATAGAATATGCCACCCCAAGCATGGGCTTGCTTGGCTGGTGCCTGGAGCCGGCCCTGGGATGGATCACTTGATGGTTACCTGTTCTGTTCATTCCCTCTGGGGCACCTGGCATTGGCCACTGTCGGAAGACAGGATACTGGTCTAGATGGACTTTGGTGTGACCCAGTATGGCCATTCTTATGTAAATCCCACACAAGCATGCTAACCGCTGGACCATCCTTTGAGCTCTGACTATAAGAAGGGGCAGGCTTAGAGAGATTAAATAACTTGCCCAAGGTGACACAAAAAGCCATTGGCAAAGCTGGGACTTCAACCAGGGTCTCACGTGAAGATGTGGTTGCTCCATCTCAAAAAAGCTATATTGGAATTGGAAGAAGTTCAGAAAAGGGCAACAAAAATGATGAGGGGTAAGGAAGGGCTGCCGTATGAGGAGAGATTAATAAGACTGGGACTTTTCAGCTTGGAAAAGAGACGACTACGGGGGGAATATGACAGAGGTCTATAAAATCATGACTGGTGTGGAAAAAGTAAGGAAGGAAGTGTTATTTACTCCTTCTCATAACACAAAAACTAGGGGTCACCAAATTAAATTAATAGGTAGCAGGTTTAAAACAAATAAAAGGAAGTATTTCTTCACACAATACACAGTCAACCTGTGGAACTTCTTGCCAGAGGATGTTGTGAAGGCCAAGACCATAACAGGGTTCAAAAAATAACTTTAGATAAATTCATGCAGGATAGGTCCATCAATGGCTATTAGCCAGGATGGGCAGGAATGGAGTCCCTAGCCCCTGTTTGCCAGAAGCTGGGAATGAGTGACAGGAGATGGATCACTTGATGATTCCCTGTTCTGTTCATTCCCTCTGGGGCACCTGGCACTACCCACTGTCAGAAGACACGATACTGGGCTAGGTGGACCCTTGGTCTGACCCAGTAAGGCCATTCTTATGTTATGTTCTTAAGTGGCTCATCAAGAAACACTTAACTGACAATGGACCATGGGAGACGCCATCTACACTGAATGGACTGTCCTGCAAAGTATAGGTAATGGCTTCCTGCAATGACTAGGTGAAATGCATGGACATGTGACTTGCCCATGTGACTCCAACCACCATCTTGTTACTGTACTTTTCCACAGTAAGAACAATGGGTTTCCCTTCACATGGAAGAAGAGATAAAGGGCCCTGGAAACTCCTCCATTTTGCCTCTTTCCTGCTCCAGCCTCTGGACCGTGAACACATATTAATGGGAGCATTCTAACCAAGGGACTGAGGACCTTCCAATGATTTGGAAGCAGCCAGAGACTTGACTTAAGCCAGCAGTTTATTCCATCACTGCTACAAGCCTGAACCAAGAACTTTGCAATTACTGTATGTATTTGATTCCTTTAACCAATTTGAACTCTCACCTTTCTTTCTTGTTATGAATAAACCTTTAGATTTTAGATACGAAAGGTTTGGCATCAGTGTGATTTTGGGGTAAGATCTAAGTTATATATTGATCTGGGGCTGCTATGTTGAATCACATCAGTGGTTTGTCTAGTCCCATATTCTGTCTCCAGCATTGGCTGCTACTAAATGATTCAGAGAAAGGTCCAAGAAATGAATAATCCTGGACTAGAGCTGCGTGAATGGCAGATTTTTCAGTTCTCTGGCAATTCCAAAACCCAGTCAACCAAATAAATAAACAAACAAACAAACAAACAAACAAACAAAACAAACACATTTTCGGTCAAATGAAACATTTAATTTTGACAAAAGTGAAATGTGTTTCAATTTGGATAATTTTTTTTAACATTTTTTAAAAATTAAGGGAACATTTTAAACACTGTTTTTAGACAAAAAATAAAATGTTTCATTTAGAAAATCTCAAAACAAATTACAATTTGGAAAATTTGATTTTTTTTCCGTAATTTTTTTTTCCGAAGCGAACAATTTAGCAAAACTGATACAAATTCATAAAATGTTTTGATGTTGCTGAATCTGCATTTTTCAGCAAAGAAAGTTTGATCTGATCTGAGAAATTTTGCTGAGCTCTATTCTGGACCAGCCTGGAAATGTACAAGCTTGACTTAAATTTAGAATCTGCCCGCTCTCCTTGTGGAGTGGTCTCCAAAGGCAGGTGGAGAAACCCCATGATGTCAAACTAGTCTGGATGAAGTGTTGGAAGATGTAGGGAATGATCCTGCAATTGTAGCATGAGAGGAGCTAAAAGTGCCTAGTGGGTCCTTTTAATTTCTAACTTGCACTGCACCGTATCAGCATCCGTCCGATAACATAATTCCATCTACACCATTTGCTTTGGTAGAAGTGAGTGAATACATTAACGTTTGTAAATGCTTTGAGATCCTTGGACAATGTATTAGAAGTGACATTTATTAATGTTTTATTAATAGAAATTATGATTTATCATTTGTATTACATAAGGGCATAGATGTTCTGGCGTAGGTCTCTCACGATGCATGATAAGCTTGTGGGGGAAGAAACTGTCTCTTAATTGGGCAAGACAGATCACGTGTGCGAGGGGAAACACGCAGAAAGGTGAAGGGACTTACTCAAGATTGCATATCAGGACAGAAGTGGAACAAGAAACAGAACCCTGGCTTTCTGAGTAGTAGTCAAGCCCTCTAAACACTGGACCACACTAAAATAGCTGGATGAGAGCATGCCTGGAGAAATGAATAGGTTAAAAAGGGACATGGCTTGACCATGACGGCGTGAACGGCTTCTTCTTGATTTAGCTTTGTTTATTTTTTTAACTGGGAGACCATTATCCTGCGATGACATTGCAAACCCCATTGACTTTATCTCTTAATTATACTGGGATTACCATGGAATTAAGGTTGCATAAACAAGGCTTTTAGATGAAGACTTCCATTCTGCCATTGGCAGTGTTAAGAGGCAAAACATAACAGGCTAGCCAATCAGGTGGCATTACTGTTTCTTCCTACCAATACAAGAGGCAGCCTTAGAAAGTTTGCTGGAGCCTCGAGACTTGCTGAAAGTCTTGGAGTGAATTCACTGATCTGACCCTGGGTTTTGTTCCTTCATGAGATTTAGAAAGGTTGAAAGGTGCTGAACTCTTGTTAGGGGAATTCACCTGGAAGACTGAACTTTTACATTTCCTGAGTGATGCTGGCAGGCCTTGGCATGGCACCACGACCTAAACAATAAAGCTCATGTACATGTCATGTCTATAGGTCATCTATAGGGCCGGAAATACTCTGAAGAATCTGCCAGGTCAGTAGAGCTCACCAATAGACTAGCATTGCTTGGAGAAATTTGGCCTCTTCCTTCCCTGTCCTGTTTGCAAACTATCTGCAAAAATTCACTGGATTTCTGCAGATTTGCTCACCATTTGACAGGCAGTTAATTACCGCTCCCCAAAGAGTTCTGTCAGCTTCTGATCAGATGTTTTTTGGGGTGGAACTTAGAAATGATAGTGAAAAACAGTGTTGGAAACTGGAATTTTGAAAAACTCCAACTGCTTGTAATGGGGAGCAGTGGCAAGAGAGAGTCTCAGCTGGGGTCCTCTCCCTTCTGAAACCATACTCTAGCCGTGGTGGTGGTAGTGGGGGGGGCTCTGCGTACCAAGGGTGTTCCCCTCACTCTCCCAGTGACAGAGGGGAAGCTTAGCAGAACCTTCCGTGGGAATAGTGGGGTTTACCCAGCAGGATGCAAGGAAGAGGTCGCTCCTCCTCCCCATTGTAACCCCCAGGTGGCTGGGTGTCAGCAGCACACGACAGTCTACAATTTGAATGCTGGCCATTATCTCCTGTTTGCTGTAGCATGTTTGCCCCAACTTCCTCCCAGTCACCGTACTGGCCTCCCTCCCTCAATTGACTCATAAGAATGGCCATATTGTGTCAGACCAAAGGTCCACCTAGCCCAGTATCCGGTCTTCTGACAGTGGACAATGCCAGGTGCTTCAGGGGGAATGAAAAGATCAGGCAATCATCAAGTGATCCATCCCCTGTCGCCCATTGCTAGCATCTGGCAAACAGAGGATAGGGACACCATCCCTGCCCATCCTGGCTAATAGCCATTGATGGACCTATCCTCCATGAACTTATCTAGTTCCTTTTTGAACCCTGTTATGGTCTTGGTCTTCACAACATCCTCTGGCAAGGAGTTCCACAGGTTGACTCTCTGACCTTCCTCAAGGAAGTTCAGTCACAGGAGCTCAATCTGCTTAGTTAACCAAAAAGAAGATCAATAGGTGACTTGATTCCAGTGCACGGGAGAAACTACCAAGCTCTAAAGAGATCTTTAATCTAGTCAAGAAAGGCATAACAAGAACAAATGTTTTAAAATTCAAGCCAGACTAATCCAGATTACAAATAAAGTGCAAATTTTTAACAGTGAGGGAGATTAACCATTGGAACAAACTACCACGGGAAGGGGTGGATTCTCCATCTATTGCTGTCTTCAAACCAAGACTGGATGCCTTTCTGGGAGACATGCTTTAGCTAAACACCAGCTATTGGGCATAATACAGGGGTAACTGGCTGGAATTCAATGGTCTGTGTTATGCAGGGAGGTCAGACTAGCTGATCTAATGGTCTCTTCTGCCTTAAAATCTATGATTCCTTGGTCCCACTTCTCTGATCAGCTGACTCAACACTCTTGCCATCCTCTGCCCCCATAATAATGAAAATAAATGAATAAAAAAAGGGAGAGGCCAGGATGGTGCTAATAGCTCATGTGCCTGCCGTCACCTCAATTGTTTTGCTTATAATTTGTACCTCTTTCTCCGATCTTTTACCTGTAGTTTTTGGTCTCTGAGACTGTAAACTCTTTGGGGAGGGGACTGTGTCTTTGTATGTGCTTCTAAAGCACCTTCCACTACAGGGCCCTGATCCTGAATGGCTTTTTGGTGAAATATAAATAAATAACACTTCAAATGTATTTCATCGTATGGGCTATTTACAAGCTATCTGGTTTGATCCCTGCTTTGAGTAGCCACTCTGCATGGACCATGAAGTTGACCCCTCAGGCAGATGGCCCAGCATAAAATTTATGCTTCACTTGAGTCCCATTTAAGCTCTGTTTTGAGGTCTTACATGGCTCATCACGCAAAAGGATGGATTTCATCCAGCCTGACTGGTCCTGTGTCACAGGATCTAGTTACTGCCTCTGATTAGACCACTGAATCTCTTATCAACAGGATAAGGAAAATTGAAAAAGTTTGAAGACGGATATGCAAACTGCAGGTTCATGGTTCAAATCCAGCCGATAGTCATTGTGGGGCGATGGCTGATGGTTGGTGCAAACCGTCTCACAAACAAATTCACAAAAATGTTTGTGAGGCTTTCACTTTGCCCAAACTTTCTGGTGAATGGACAAATTCTTAGAAAGAGGCTGGCCCATTGCAACTGCCAGACTGCTTTCCATGGAATGTCCTGTCCCAGATTAGTGTGTCCTTTACTAGCTGGGTATCTTTCATGGTCTGGGTTTCAAATAGGTGCTAAAACCAATAGCAGGTTTCTCCTCTGAGTCCTAGTTTAAAAAAATAAATCCATCTATCTGTAACCCTCACAACGCAACTCCCACGGACTTCGATAGATTCTTTGAAGTCCCAGCTGTTCTTAAAGTGAGAGCAACATCAAAGAAATGGCAGGAAAGGTTGTTTATGTACCTGTGTGGAGGGGCGCTCTGTTCTTTTTCGTGAGCGTTTGTATTATTTTGTGCGGGGTTGGGGAGGGGAATGAGTCGGAGAGTGAAGTCAGTTTGCAAAGAAAATAAGAACCATAATAATGATGCGCCCGACCCAGAGAGGCCAGCAGAGTTGTTTTGTTTCCATTTTCCAAGAGCCTTGTCTTAATCCATTATAAAATTAAATCTGAGGGTGAAGCGCTAGTGGCTGAGATTTCTCAAAGCTGTTTAGGGGATTTGAACACCCAGTTCCCATTTAACTGGGAAGTGAACCTCTAAATTCTTTAGGCAGCTTTAGTGAATCCATCCTATCTTGCTAGAGGTCCACCTAGACCTAACTTTAACACTATAGGTGTGTGAAAGCTGGCAGTCTTTCTTGATATAGGTTTCTGAGGACATTCTGAGTTTTGACATGGGTTCATATCTTCCTAGTTTCGCACAGAGGTTTGGGCGGGGCTGAAGCCAGAAGTTCAAAGTGACTTTGGCTGGAAAATGTGCTTCCATTGGAAGTGCGATGAAACTGCAAATTTCAGGGCAAATCTAGAAACAGACCTAGACTGCCCCACATTCATGAACCTCATCAAGCCCTTTGAGGCAGGTGGTCTGAGTTTTGAACTTGGTAGGAAGCAGGAAGCATCTTGAATGGTGTCAGGTTGCAACAGCAGTGAGGTTGTACGGTTCTACTCACCACTCCCAACCCAAAGGGGTTGCTTCAAAGTCCTTGTCAGGGACACAGGGGAGGGGAATCTTCTTCGCATGTTGCATCTCGTCTGCTCTTCCAAAGCATTGTATCTGTGCTGTGCTGACGCGGTTACCAATCAGAGGCCAAGAGGCATCCCCTGTTAGCTCGGACACTAGCTTGACTCTGGAACCTTGCCTTATATCCTGTGGTGATTTGCATTGTGACAAGAATTTGACTCAGGGTGATTATTATAGAAGCTCAAACCACGTTGGGCTCTGTTGTGCAAGGCGCTTACACAAGCATAAAGTAAATGAAAGCCCCTGTCTCAAAGCACTTACAGTCTAAGGCCCAGATTCAGCAAAGCACATAAGCAGAAGCTGTTGAAATCAGTGGGATTTAAGCATGTGCTTAAAGCTAGGCATGTGCTTAATGGTTTCGCTGAGATGAGACCTATAAGACCATGGGAGAAACAAACAAGTAGGTGGAGGGGAAAGCAAAAGTAGGGCACATTAAGTTTTAATATAGATCAGCTGAGGGCACAATTCATAGGTGCATTAAGGCCATAACCACCCTACCCAAAGGTGGCTACATGGAGTACACTAGGACCGTGCATGGCTAGTGTGCTCCTTCACCTTCCCCGGGCCTGATCCAAAGCCCCAGTTGAAATCAATGAGCATCTTTCCACTGACTCCAGTGGGTGTTGGATCAATCCCTGAGTGTTGATGCTCTGCACATGGGTGGCTTTCATAGAATCATAAAAGATTAGGGTTGGAAGAGACCTTGCCGAATACAGAGGCTTCTGCGGGAGAATGTATTAGTGATCCAGAACATAACATGCTGGATCTATCAGGGCAGGAACAGAGTTATGGGTGGGCATGGCTCCAGCGAGAAATCAAGATTATTGAGCCTGCATTGCTGACCCCAAGCATTCAAAAATCATGAGTCAGGTGCCAGAAAACTATGAGGTTGTCTTAAAAAAATCATGAGATTTTGCAAATACATCTTGGGTTCTTTTTATTTGCCTTTCGGTCATATCTATTACTGGATCTCTGATCTTCACAATCTTTAATGTGTTTATCCTCACAACACCCCTGTGAGGTAGGGCAGTGCTGTAATCCCCACTTTATAGGTGGGGACCAGAGACACTAAGTGACTTGCCCTAGGTCACAGAGGACTTCTGTGGCAGAGGAGGGAATCGAACCTGGGTTTTCTAGTTCTGCCCCATTCTTCCATTTTAGACGTAATGGTTTCAAGCTTTTCTCTGAAGCCATAAAGGTTAGAAGTTTACTTTTGATTAAAAAAAAAAAAAAAACCTCCGTAAAGTTGGGATTCTCACAAAGTCACGACTGTCGGAGCAGGTACTTCAAGAAAAACACCAACTGTTATGAGACTCTCCATAAATCCAAAGAGGTGGCAGCCCCGTGGAGAACAATTTTAAGACTTCCAACATTAGTGTATTAGTGTAGCCTGAAAGTTCTGAAGCTACTTCTGGTCATACATCTGCCTCCCCCTCGCTGGACCTTATTCATAGTTTCTAAGGCCAGAAGGGACCATTGTAATCATCTTGTCTGACCTCCTGCCTAACCCAGGCCATAGAAGTGCCCCAAAATATGCAACAACTAAAGTTAATGCTTTTCTCCACATAGCACTCATGTGCAGAAAGCCACCACAATGTCTCTGCACCACTTTATGCCCAATTAACCATTCAAGTGGGCCTATACATGGTGCATGGACCTTGTGCTGGTCCGACGCAGAGGGGTGAATTTCACCTCATAGACCTGGACTCTTCAGAATACTAGAAGCACATCTCTAGCTACCATGCTTGAGAAAGGAAGGATGGTCTAATGGTTTAGCAGGACCAGCCTGGGACGTATGAGGTCTGCATTCAGTTCCCTGCTCTGCTACAGACTTTTGTTGTGACCTTGGGTGAGTCACTTAACCTGTCTGTGCCTCAGGCCCCCACCTGTAAAAGGTGGGTGATAGCACTCCCTACATCACAGAGTTGTTAAGACAGATGCATTAAAGTGGCAGTCAAAAAAACAAACAGGATGTTAGGAATCATTAAAAAGGGGATAGAGAATAAGATGGAGAATATCTTATTGCCCTTATATAAATCCATGGTATGTCCACATCTTGAATACTGAGTACAGATGTGATCTCCTCATCTCAAAAAAGATATACTGGCATTAGAAAAGGTTCAGAGAAGGGCAACTAAAATGGTTAGGGGTTTGGAACGGGTCCCATATGAGGAGACATTAAAGAGGCTAGGACTTTTCAGCTTGGAAAAGAGGAGACTAAGGAGGGTGTACACATCTTGGCCGAGGTTCGGCCCTCAGCGGGGCTGTGGGGTATCCTGCCGCCTCGCTCTGGTCCACTGTCAGTACTGGTCCAGCGATAGTGTGAGACAGCAAACACACGGTTAGGGGCTCAGGCCCTTAAGCAGGGGCTGAGTCAATGAGCAAGAGGTCCCAGCCTTTCTAGGCCAGGGGAAATGGGGGGGAGTCTGCCACCCAAGGAGTGGGTGGCAGGGGGGATGCAGGCCCTCCCACTCCACTGCGTCCCAGCCCAGGGCCCTAGCAGCAGCGGAAACTCGCTGCAGTCAGTGGGGATCCAGGCGGCAACACACTGACATAGGCTCTGGCAGTGCAGCAGCCAGACTGGGGTCGGCTGCCCCCGGGCTACTTCCACACTCCCCCTCGTAGGGTACCTGGGCCGTACTAGTGTCCTCGGTGCTCTCCACCAGCATCAGTTCCTCCGGGTAGGTAGCGAAGGAGAGGTTTGGCTCCTCCTCGGGATAGCGGGAAAGGGGCAGGCTTGGCTCCTCCTCGGGGTAGCTGGAAAGGGGCAGGCTTGGCCAGTCCTCCTTGGGATAACGGGCGAGGGGTAGGCTCGGCTGGCCTGGTGAGTCAGCAGGCCGGTCGCGGCCTGCTGCTGTCTCCCAAGCGGGAGCTCGGCCACAGACGTCTGTTCTCTCCGCCGGCTTGTTCTCCACTGAGCTCTGCAGGCGGGCTTTTATACTTCCGGGTCGGCGCCGTGACCTCTGAGGGGCGGGCGCCGGACCCGGTGGCTCCGCCCACGTTGGTATTAGGGGAGGTTCGGCCCTCAGCGGGGCTGTGGGGTATCCCACCGCCTCGCTACAGGGGGATGTGATAGAGGTATATAAAATCATGAGTCATGTGAAGAAAGTGAATAAGGAAAAGTTATTTACTTGTTCCCATAATATAAGAACTAGGGGCCACCAAATGAAATTAATAGGCAGCAGGTTTAAAACAAATAAAAGGAAGTTCTTCTCCACACAGTGCACAGTCAACTTGTGGAACTCCTTGCCTGAGGAGGTTGTGAAGGCTAGGACTATAACAGAGTTTAAAAGAGAACTGGATAAATTCATGGAGGTTAAGTCCATTAATGGCTATTAGCCAGGATGGGTAAGGAATGGTGTCCCTAGTCTCTGTTTGTCAGAGGGTGAAGATGGATGGCAGGAGAGAGATCACTTGATCATTACCTGTTAGGTTCACTCCCTCTGGGGCACCTGGCATTGGCCTCTGTCGGTAGACAGGATACTGGGCTAGATGGACCTTTGGTTTGACCTAGTACGGCCATTCTTATGTTCTTATGCTAAAGATTATGCGGCTCAGATACTACAGTAATGGGGGACATATTCTACCTTAGATAGACTCATCAGTAATTTATAGAACTGTAGGTCCCAATACTTTGCGGGCAGAGTCCCCATTTTAATCAGCAGAGCTCTGTGTGAATGCAGTGTCCACCTTGCACAGAGCTAATTGCGGGATCCAGGGCCGCAGTTATTACTTTTGTAGCTTGTTTGGGCAAAAGTAAAATTATTCGTGCAACTGGGAATGTAGAGGGACTGTGATCTACCCTGGGGGAATCCACATATTCCCGGCTATCGCTGAGGCAATTGCTAAAGCTACTGTGACATACTACAGGAATGAATTGAAGCGTGGCGTATGTTTCTTTTGGAATTACAACTTCAATATTGTTTCTGGCATGGTGTGACTGATGAGATGAAATATGTATTTTTTTTTCATACCATGGTGCCAAAATGTTGCTTGCAAACAATTAAGGAATCAAAATGGGGACATGACAGAGGATGGATGGGCTGTGTGGAAGAATTACTCTTCAGTTCCACAGACAACAGTCTTCCCCTCCACCCCCCTTTGAATCTGCCTGCTTCTGACATCGGTTAATATTAGACATTATGGGTTAGATCCTCAGTTGCTGTAAATTGGCCTAACTCTATTGGAGTTATTAGGGTTATGCTAATTTACACAGCTGAAGATGGAGGTCCATCAGTTTACGCCAGCTAAGGATCGGGCCCTTAAACTTACTATTTACTGAACTGTCTAGTTGTTTCAGAGATATTCTCCTAAATAATCCCTGGTATCTTTTATGAGGTTTTTAGTTCCATCGAGTTTGTTTCTTCTTTAATCCTTTTTTTTTGTATACTCAATAGGCCCCGATCCTGCACACACAAGGTTTGTCTACCTGGGGAAGTTCTTGCAGAATAAGGCAGCTTGTGGATTTAAAGTGTAATAGCTAGTCTGGAATGAGAACGTCCACACGGGGAGCTATTCCAAAATAAGATCACTTTACTCCATAATAGCTATTCCAGTCAATTTTCCCACGTAGATAAGGTGTTTAAGTTATGTACCCTTATGCACGGGCTTAACTTTAAGCCAATGAGTGGTCCCAGAGGTCCATGGCTGATTCATACCCTCTGAAAAGCTGGCTCAGGGAAATCAGTGTTTAGAGGATTGGGGCTTAAATTTTCTTCACGAGTGATGACACTGAGAAAATACAAACGAAACAACAAATGGGGGCGTTGAAGGAAATGAGCTAAAGACTACAGGCTAGATCTTCAGCTGGTATAAGTCTAGGGTGGACAACTGTCTAATTGCATAAACCCAAACACCTTTGCCCTGCCCCCTTCCCCACCCCTTCCCCAAGGCCCCATCCTGCCCCGCCCCTTCTCCATGGCCCCACCCCTCACTCACTTCAGACCCCCTCCCTCTGTGGCTCGCTCTCCCCCACCCTCACTCACTTTCACTGGGCTGGGGTGGGGGGTTGGGGTGTGGGAGGGGGTGCAGGCTCTGGGCTGGGGGTGTGGGGCTGAGGGGTTTGGAGTGTGGGAGGGGGTGTGGGCTCTGGGAGGGAGTTTGGGTGCGGGAGGGGGCTCCTCGCTGAGCCTGGGATAGGGAGTTGGGGTGAGGGGTGCAGGCTCAGGAGGGAGTTTGGATGCGGGAGGGGGTGAAGGGTGCAGGGTCCGGGAGGGAGTTTGAGTGTGGGAGGGGGCTCAGGGCTGGTGGCTCTGGGAGGGTGTTTGGGTGCAGGAGGGGGCTGTGGTAGGGGGTTGGGGTGCGGGAGGGGGTTCGGGATGCAGGCTCCGGCCGGGCAGCGCTTACCTTGGGTGGCTCCCAGAAGCGGTGGGATGTCCGGTAGCGGCTCCTACGCTCAGGGGCAGCCAGGTGGCTCTGCACACTGCCCCTGCCTGCAGGCACCACCCTCACAGCTCCCACTGGCCACGGTTCCCCATTCCTGGCCAATGGGATCTGCGGAGTTGGTGCTCAGGGTGGGTGCAGCACACGGAGACCCACTGGCCGCGCCTCCACCTAGGAGACGCTGCTGAACATGCCGGCCACTTCAGGGACCCTGCCTTAGCCCTGCTGCGCCGCTGGACTTTTAGCAGCCTAAAATCTCCCGGATTGGCTTCAGTAGCCTCCAGGAGATCGAGCCCGATTCCAGGAGACTCCTGGCCAAACCGGGAGGGTTGGCAACCCTATATAAGTCACTGCAGCGCCATGGAAGTAAATGGAGCTAGGCCAGCTGAAGACCTGACCCAAAATACGCAGTGGTGGATCCTTAATTCATGACATTTTGGGGTGCCTTGAGGTTGATTCAGGCCCATCTCTGATGCTTTCCCAAACCACCCTGAACTCTAAATGTCAGGCCGGCCTATGACTAACAGAAACTGTTTGTCCTTCCCTGCTAAAGGCATTTGGAAAGAGAGAGGCTATTGTTGCAACCAAGGGAGGAAACAAATCATGGCCACGTTACTTGACCAAGAAATACAATACATGCACATTTGGACAAAAATCTGTTTAATATCCATTACATCCTCTAAGGAGAGAGACCGTGCTGGCAAGGGGGAGCGACTAATGATCTAATTGCAGGGCAGGACGTTTCAGACCCTAACGACGATATTCTGAAAAACGGGTGTCTGCATCTCACCACCGTCCCTGCTGCTCGGTGAGAAGAGCTGCAGGACTGTAAGTCACTCTCGCGCCCCTGCAAACATGTCAGACAGACTCATTAGAAATGGGCGGAAGTGCAGCTCTCGCTGCTCGTTAACTGGAGGTTTTAATACTCGTGGCAGAAAAACAAAACAGGGAAGACTGGCTCCCACTTGCGAGACAGAGAGGAGGGTAATGGGATTATCTGGTCGCTCAGTTTTCACTTGCAGCCTGTTGAAATCATTTGAATTGCTGCATTTTTCTTTTCCACCGTAAAACAAAAGCAAGCCGCACTCCAAAAACAACCGCTGCGAAGTGATAGGCAAGAGGATTTCAGAACCGAGCCCAGCATGAGAATGGTTAATTTTATTTGCTGCAACCCAAATGCAGTTTGTATTTTTTTTTTTTTGAGGGAATGGGACTCCGGAGCCTTGGAAGAGTAATGTCTCCAAACTGCTAAGAAAAAATGTTCCTAATTCTTCTTGATTAGGGACCCCACTGAGAATGTAGTGCAGGTGAAACGTATTCAGTAACCTGCAGACTGAAGTTCTCTATCAGTCTCCTTGAAGTCATTGGGAGTCTTTTCAATGGGATTGTCTTCACTGGGTTTTTTGCATTGATGTAGCTGTTCTGGTGCTAACCTCTACCTCCAGCAAAAAACCAGCAGAGGATTATGCCCTCAGAGTAGATGTGCCACAGTGGTGCAAAGGGGGCTTTGAAACCAGTGCACTATGGGATGGTGCAAGTCACACTGACACCAGTGCACTAGTGTTTGCACTAGTGTAATTGTATCGGAGTAGCTGCAGCAGTACAAAAATCTCCAGTGTTGACACACCCATGGACTTCAGCAGGGTTCAGCCGAGGACCTTTTCCCACAGAACAGTTAGAGCAGCAGTGCAGTTGTAACCATTGCTCAGGGTGTGTCATGTAACCCCCTGTGCCCATTCTACGGAGGTTGTGGGTCAGTAACAGACCCAGTGACAGAGCCTGGCTTCTCTGGCTGGGAGGTCACCAGTTCAATCCCTGATGTTGGCCAGGGTAGCCCTTGTCACAGGCTTTTCCTCCATGCTGTCGCATATTCCCAGCCCAGAGGGGCCACCTCTGGACTGGAGAGGGGAGTTGGCTGTCCAGGCTCAGCAACTCTTGGATCTTTCTGCTGAGAGAGTCAACAAAGGGGCCGGGGGGATGAGGACGGGGTAAGTGCGTCGGTAATTAATTGCATCACAGTCACACCAACCGTTGTGGCCCCCTTATGCTGGGCACGGTACGCAAGAGACGATGTGCTTGCTAACGGCGACAGGGATAAGAGCCCAGGCGCTCCATGACCTAGATCATGCTGCCCCTGGCCCCCAACTGCAGCAGCGGTTCTTTTGTGACCTGGGAACGGGACTGTGTCCCAGCACAGCCATTCCACACAGGCCACCGTACAGCCTGAAGGCTACATTAGACCACCCAGGGTCTGATCCAGAGCTCATTGAAGTCAACGGCAAGACTCCCATGGACGTCCGTAGGCTTTGGCTCAGGTCCTGAGCTGGGGCTGAATTATTAGCCAAAATGTTACAGACTGTGGAGCTAATTCCCAGTCCTCTGGTCTCCCTCCCCCCGGCCCCGCAAAGCAGGTATGTTGAAGGCCCCGATTCCATATCTGAAGTGCTCTCAGACAGACTCCTCTGGGACAAGGACGCTGAGCTCGCTAACTCCAGGTTGGCCGTAAGTGTGCGCAGGAGCGTTCTGCTTCAGAGCAAAGGTTCAAGACTCGGTTTGAGTTTGGGGGAGCTGGAAGGACTGGGCTAGGATGTGCGAGGCTCCGGCCAGCAGGAGAGGAGACCAGGAGTTCACTGGACCTCCCTGGTCCAGTCCTGCTGCTGGAGTGTGTAACGAAGGGTGTATGTGCTGCAAATTGGAATGGTCCTTCTAGTCCCACGGCTGGAGAGGGAGGTGGGACTGGCCTATGAATGGCAGCACTGACAATGGGTGTCGCCCTCCTTTCTGTCAGCCCCCACCCTTGCTTTTTGCTTGTGCTTAAATCCAGGCTTGGGCCAAATGTCCATTTATTTCTTACTTTACCCATCCTGGGCCCTTAGTTGCAGTGCAGAGAGCTGTACTGTCACTTACATGGTCAGCTATTTGGGGTGTCTTACGTACCGCCCCTAGCGCAATGGGCTGCGGATCCCCAATTGGGAACTTCAGGTGCTACCCCAGTACGACCCACTATTCTAAACCCAGGGCTGCTGCTCCTTCAGGTGAAATGCTGGCAAACACGCTGCAGGGAGCAACCTGAGCTGAGGGGGCTAGACCAGGTGTCTCATAGCTGCCGGCCTTGATGGTCTCTGAGTTCTACGACCCACTACACAGCTCAGCAGTCTGGCTGGTGCGGGTGGGTGGAGATATTGTTACCAAACCTTCCTCTGGACACCTTTGGGTTATCTCATCTGGGGACAGGGAGGCAGCGTAGAATACCACGGCTACCAAAATGCAGCCCTCCCAGAGGTTCCCAGCTCCTAGGACTGCTTTCCAGGAGTAATTGATGACATCAAAGGCCAAGGGGAGACAACACCCACCTTATTCGCCCTGTGGTGTGACATTTTTCTGAGGAAAGGCCCAAGCCTGGGAAAACAGCTCGAACGGTACCGCCCACAGCAGTAGGGGTTCATAGATATGCGGCCGCATCTCGCCTCCAGGCTCTTCTCCTTGGAAGGGGAGAGCTCTGATGGTGAGAGGTGGGGCCGAGAAGTTAAATAGAGCAGAGTTATTGTAGGGTGGTTTTTTGTGTGTGGCTAGGGGAGCTGCCTGCCATTAAAACCTTCCCCTGCTCTTTTATACAGTCATTAGCCGGCCTGGATGGGGGCAAAGGGGTGGAGACAAGCAATTCCCATGCCTGCAGCCCATCCGCCCTGAAACCCCTCTCTCTCAAGTACCTGCTAACAGTTTGATCTCCCTTTGGTCACAGTCTCGTTCCTGATTGGGCCCCATTTCCTCAGTTAATAGGGATAAGGGCACTGGAGAATTTCTTTCTCCTTTCAATTAAGGCTGTAAATATTTTTGTTCAAGAGGTGGAAAAGCACAGCCGTGGATCTTGCTTGTCTTTAAACCAGGCCTGCCCTTTCTCACCGTTCCGCTGGTGAAAATCCTCAGTAACTCCACGGAGCTCATAGGAACTTGGGTTCACTTGGGCCTGGCTCTGGGGCCAACCTGGCTATGCACCGGGATTTGGGTGGCTGGCCATGGATAGCTGGAATTGGGACATATTCCCAATGTAGACAATACCTTAGGCTAGAATTTGGCCCTATGTGGACAGATGTAACTCCACTGAGGTCAATGGAGGAAGGGTGGGTTCACACTAGTATAGCGGAGAGCAGAATGTGGGAGCTGTACGTTGCTCCCAGTTACACTCCTGCAATTGTCTTGAAGTCACTGCATTTCTCAGAAGTAACAGAGCCCGATCTAGCCCTGGAGGTCCTGCTCCACCTGCCGTACACACAGGTATAAATCAGGAGTAACATCTCTCTTAGGTACTTATATGTTCCCCATCATCCTCATATCTGAGCATCTCACAATCTTTACTGTATTTATCCTCACAAGGCTGCTTGAAGCATTATCCCCATTATGGAAAACTAGGCACAGAGAATCTTGTCTAAGGTCACAGAGGCTGTTTGGGCCATGGTAAGGACTTGAACTCAGCTCTTCCAAGTCCTAGACTAGTGCTTAACTCATGAGACCATCCGTTCTCTGCCAGTGTTGTGAATTGCACAAAACTAGTGAGGGCGGCAGAGTGTCCCCAGCCTGTATCGGAGGGGTAGCCGTGTTAGTCTGAATCTGTAAAAAGCAACAGAGGGTCCTGTGGCACCTTTAAGACTAACAGAAGTATTGGGAGCATAAGCTTTCGTGGGTAAGAACCTCACTTACTTGCATCTAAAGAAGTGAGGTTCTTACCCACGAAAGCTTATGCTCCCAATACTTCTGTTAGTCTTAAAGGTGCCACACGACCCAGCCTGTAGCGAGTCGTAGTCTGCAATGCTTTGCCCCTGTGTGAAGTGGCTATAGACTGCTGCCACCTAACATTACACAGCAATGGAGCAGGCATATTGGGCTCTGTGCGTTTCTGCCTGTCTGTTGGTGGAGGAGGGAGGGAGGGAGGGAGGAGGCCGGGGAGGTAAACAGAAACACCCCTCCAAGCTTGAAAAAGGCTATCAGGTGTATCAAGTAAGAAGAGGTTGACTCAGTATTGCCAACCCGAAATCATGGGTCGACCCTCTCCCAGATCACGACATCGTCTGACAAAATCTTGAGATTTTGGGGTTCTTTATTTCCTTTCTGGTTTTGAGCCTGTACGGCTGGTGTTTCCAAGCTTTTCTCTACCACCCTGAGGACTAGAAACTTACTCTTATTTTAAATGAAAGCTGCTGTTCTGACATAATCACATGAGTCCAGGAGGTGGGGCTTTAGAAAGACACCAAATATTGCAAGACTTGAGATAAGTTGGCCACACTGTTGATTGGGTTCAAGATGATCCTCCTTTCCTTAGCAGCTTTGACATGATTTACTCGTGCACTATTTTAAACACTTTTTCTCTCCTCCAGGTCCCTAAAATGTTTGAATGAACTTCTTTCTTTTCACCAGGCCAATGACTTTGCTATGTAGGAATTAAAAAAATCAACAATATGGAAAAAAACAAACTCCTGACACTGGTACACAAAATATGCCCTCAAGTAAATTCCTGATGCAAAAGACACTCGGAAAATTTTTTTAAGAAAAGAGACTTTTATTTTCTTTCCAAAAGCCTCTCTGCAGCCATGGAAAATACCAGAGCATTAGTTACCTGATGGGATGTGTCACATCAGCACTTGTAAAGGATTATTTTTTGTTTGAGAGGGGTAGGAAATATGAAAAGCACCAGCAAACCCTCTGTCTGTAGAGCACCCCAAAGTGTTGGCACTGTTTAGTGCATTCCATCTATGTGATAGCACATAGGCGTAATATACACAGGAACTGCCACACTTTATCAGACCAGTGGATTGTCTAGTCTGAGAGCCTACAGTCGCCCAGTACCAGCTGCTTCAGAGCAGGAAGCCCTGTGTAATAGACAGATATAGCACTACCAGCCCACAAGGAAAGTTTCTTCCAAACACCTGTGAGTTAGTGCTTGGCTTATGATCTGAAGAATGACAACATCTGACAATCGTGGAAAAGGTATTTAAAGGCACCACAGTGAGCTGCTGGGTGGAGCGTGTTTCTTAGAGAGCATGAGCTAGCATTCAGGCCACTAGTTACTGTAACCTGGACCTTCTGCGAACTTGGACAAACCTCCGAGCCTCAGTTTCCCCATCTGTGAAATGAGGACACCGATACTTAAGCACAGGAGTGTTCTGTATGGCATATGGCAGATTGTGTTTGGAATTGCAAGTGATCACTTTAAGAGTGGGAGGCTTACCTGGTCCTGCGTGCAGGCTAAGAGGCTGTGTATTGAAGCATGTGATCAGAGTCAGTTCTGCAGAGAGCCAGGCTAGGATAAGGTGGAGTGAATTGTGTCTCTCTGTTTTAGGGAGCAGCCTGCTTTGTCTCTTTCTGGGTTTGGTTCTTGTGTGTTATGATTCTGAATTCTAAGAAATAAAGTCATGTTACCAGTATGTAATGTTTATATCTAACACCGTTTCCTACATTCCAAAGCCAGAACAGACCATCATAATCCTCATCTGTACGCTGTGAAATGTAACCTTGTGGGGCTTACCCCACTAAGGTTTGCAAAATGCATTAAATTCCTAATGTAAAGGTGCTATATTGGTAAACAGAGGGGCAAAATTCTCCTCTTGCACAATTGTAATTCCATTGGTGTCACTCCTGATCTACACCAGTATGTGAGAAGAATCAAGCACACAATATTTTTATTAGAGCTTTCATTCTCCCTCCCATCCCCGCAAACTTCCAGCCTATTGTTGGAGCCACACTTTGGACTGGGATTATTCCTCCCTGCCCATTTTATCTTTTTCCATGTGGCATATTCTGAGTCCTTCACATTCTCTTCTTGTTCCTAATGGAGCTGAAGATAACATGGTTCTGTTTGCTTGTACACCAGCATCACGGAGATGGCAAAGTTGCTCTTTTCTCTGGAGCTGAGGGAAATTAGTCCATCAGAACTCTTGTTCCAATGGACACCTGTGTTTTCCAATTTTCATAGGAAGTGTCAGCTTTCCATTTTTTGTTAGAAAACCAAAAACTGAAAATTTTTTGGCTGGAAACCACCATGTTTTCAGTTTTCAGCAGCAAATGTTTAAATTGCTGAAAGAAACTGGTTTCTGGTATTTCAGCAAAAAGTTGAAATTTTCCACAGGAAAAAAGTCCAATTTCCTGCCACCTCGACTATTTTCTTTTGGTTCGTATCCTGCGTGTTCCTTTTATTATTACCCATACCTAGATCTGGCGTCTCACTTTCCCTGCCGACACAACACAAAGTCTCGTCTTAAACAATGTTGCGCATGGATGGTGCATTACAGTAAATGGGGATAGAACCCCTTCTAGTTAATTAGTTATATCATGACAAGAAAGATGGTCATGTGAATAAAGCTTTGGACTGGGTCTCAGACCAACCAGCTTCAACTCATGGCTGTGTCACAGGCTCCTTCTGTGACTTGGGCAAGTCACTTAATCACCCTGTGCCTTAGTTTCCCGTTGGTGAAGTGAGGCTAATAATGCTCCTTTCCTCCGACTCTATAGCTCTTATCTATTTAGACTTTAAGATCTTAAGATCAAGGACTAACTTTCACTCTGTGTTTGTACCGCACAGAGCACAATCTGCCCTGATCTCAGTTGAGGCCTCTAGTGTAATACAAATTCCAACAGTCAGTCATTACAAATTGCTACTTGGAAGCCTCTGGACTCGCCTCCAGTATCTTATAGTTCTTTTGGTGGTAAACGTGCCGTCTCAAGGCTACATTCACCGAGGGAGCTTCGGTGCTTTTGCACAGGAGGGGCCTGGGTTGTGGAGTACATGGGGTTAATGCTATTAGAATGAATACCAGAGGAATTAATAATGATTTGCTGCTCATCATGCAGCCTTCCTCCAGAAATGTAACGCAAGAAAAAACACGTTGAGAAATGCCAGAAAAATGCAGCAAATAAGTAAATAAATAAATAAATAAATACTGAAAAGAGAAGGATTGAGGCAGTCTGGGACCGCCACTGGGACGTAGCCCTGAGCAAGCTCTCTCCTAGCACACAGCCCTATGAGTCACTCGCGGGAAGTGATTTTTAGACTGAGCTCCTGCTGGACTGGACTGCAACCCTAGGGCCTGAGTTACACTTCTGTAACCCTTCAAAGCTAAATGGGGCCACATGGGGGGCGGGCGGGAGGTAACTCAGGGCAGGATCTGGCTTGCTATTGTGTTGGGGTTTCATATAAGAAGTGGATAGGCTGTTTGCTATGAAAAGGAGAGGCACTGAATAACAACTGGTCAGCTGGGATCTCATTAATCCTGCTCCATAAAACAAGAGTGAAAGGATACTCCACATTAAAAGGCAAGGCAAGGAATCTAAGTAACATCAAAGCAATATCTTTTGGGGCACAACATGTAATTAATCTGTGGAACTCATTGCTGCAGTATATCAGTGAGGCGAATAGCTGAATATGTGTTTTAAAAATTGAGAGAGACGAGGTGGGTGAGGCAATATCTTTTATTGGACCAACATCTGTTGGTGAAAGGACAAGCTGAAGAAATGCTCTGTGGAGTTGGAAAGCTTGTCCCTTTCACCAATAGACGTTGGTTCAGTAAAAGCTATTACCTCACCCACCTTGTCACTCTAATATCTCCGGACCAACACATCTACAATAACACAGCAAACAGCTATGAACAACATCAATTTTTTTTTAAACATTGACATTAACATGGGTAAGAATAGCATCCACAGTTGTGCCAGGATTAAAACTAGCTATTAATCCTCATGCTTCAAGGTATAAACTGACAGTCAGGAAGAAAATTTCAATCTTGCCGACTGCCATAGTATAGCCTTGTCCATTCAGGCACTTAAATGCCTGCCCGTACCAGAGAGTCTGAGTACCTCAGAATCTTTAGTGTATTTATAATCATAACACCCCTCTGAGGTCAGGCAGTGATATTATTCCCATTTTACAGATGGGAAAACTGAGCCACAGAGCGGCTAAGTGACTTGCCCAAGGTCACACAGGAAGTCGACCTCTAGGCAAGGAGCTGAACGCAGGTCTCCTGAGTCCCAGGTTAGCCTTCTAATCACTGGGCCCGCCTTCCTCTCTTGTGGCTGGGTTCGGGATACCAAAAATATTCCAAATCACTTTGCATGGTGTTCTGAAAGAAAAGATGGGTGTCGGACTGGGGTGGTAACTTGATGACGTGTCATTTTCATAGGCCACCATGCTTCTCCAGTCCCCACCCAGACACAGCATGGCCTGAAATATTGCTGGCAGGACAAACCAGCTCCCTCCTCGTTGTCATCTGAGAGTGCAACGATTAATATTATGGGTGTCTCCTGCATTACCCTCCCTCTTCCACATCTGCACTGGGCTTCTATAGCTTGGTGTTGGGCGTCAGATCAGGCCTTGAGCGCTAAAGTACATTTGGAGAGCAGAAGTGGAGAAAGCTGCCGGTGCACGTTAGTGACGGATAATCCTCCAAACGGGTGGCGGGATCTATAGGGTTTGGAACTGAACTTCTGTGGTCTGGAAATCAGATGCGCTTGTTTGTTTTTGTTTTCTGTGAGATTTCCAGTGTTTTGTGATGTGCAGGGACATACCAAAAGAACTGTTTTCCTGCAGTATTTGGGTACCTCCATTATCTGCCCGCAAAGTTAGGAGGCCAGTGAAAATGAAAATAACCCCCAAACCATTGACTCACATTTCGAGGAGGGGGAGAAGAGGAGGGCTCGGAAACCATTTGGGATGGATCTGAATTTGGATCGAAGGTCCAGGTCAGGCTCTGTGTCATCCCCCTTGTTAGATATAGGGCAAAGACTGTCATTTTCAAATAAAATTTGCTTTATTATATTTTTTTCCCAGTCTGTAACAGCCAAAATGCTTCCTCTGACCTCATTGTCTGTTCCCAACTTGGCCAATTAAACCACTTTCTGCTGATGGCGCTCTGACCCCCGTTTCAACGGTTTGGTAGCTAGTGACCCTACCCAACACCAGCGTAATTATTTGTAATCAGTTATTTTTCTGCTTTTCACCTCACATTATTTCTCCCCCATAATCATTAATTTCCCTGTAACTCAAGTGAAATTTGCAATAAAAAAAATGGCATTTTGCAACTGTAGTGTGTTCAAAAATATGAGGCCTGATTCTTCTCTGAAGCTGAAGGAAATCAGGAATAACTCCATTGACATCAATGAACCTACACCTGAACAAAAGCACATGGGAATCAGGCCCCTGGATATGTAGGGATAGTGTAATCCTCCTACTGTAACTTTTCATTTAATTACTGTCTCTCTAAAGAAGCCAGAAATCAGGACAATTTGCGTATTCTTACAGATCTGTGACTTGACACCGGAGCTCATTCTTTCTCTTCTAATTGCTGCTTTCTTGTCTTCTTGGTTCTTTTGTTTTTCTCTGCCAGCAATCACAGCTTTCAGATGTTTTGGGGTCACTCCGTGTGCTGCAATGCTAATGATTTCTTCAGCCGGCTTAATGAAATGGTACAAGCGTGCAGCACAAGCGCACATTGCATCTGCACTCACACTTCTAGGTATACCCGTGTGTGCAAACAAGACAAAACATATCACGCACTCGGACAGCAACACAAATGTAACTCTGGAGTAACTGAAGGCAGAATGCGGCCTTTAAGAAGATAGTGCAGATAAAAGTTCTCATGACTCACTTTCACAATACTTATTATGAGCTGCCAGAGGGGTAAAGGCATTGAGTAGGAGTAGCTGCCTGACAACATCTCTGTTATTATAACAAAGCCCAGGAACTACTTGCAACGGAGAAACATACTAATATTAGAAATGACACCTATGGCCCATCTCTTGCAAACTAGTGTCCATTCATGAAATATATCAAAGATAAGCCAAACTCCTATAACATGTTAAAAGCCACCTTATTTTTAAAATCATCTTAATTGTTCAGTTTATTTGTGTGTGTGTGTGTATGTGTTTTTGTATGCATGCATGTTGTTTTTAGTGGCCCTGAATTTTTATTTAATGTGCATATTGTACTTTTTGAGTTGTATGTAACATTTCCTGACAATTTGGGGGGGGAGGGGATACTGGGGATGGAGCCCGGCTGGTTTATTTGAGGAGTGCTGCTTTTTGTAAAGGGACAAGGCAGAGGAGGATGCAAAGTATATAATTTCTGTAATTTTGTGTGATGGCAGCAGGATGGATGGGCGGCTTTTAAGTTATGTTTCTAAGTCAAAATAGGTGAATCGCCTTTTCGTTTTTCTTTTGTAATTGGAGGTGCTTTAATAAAAAGAATTAAAACAGTGTCAACAAAAGCACAGGGGTGGATGCATTGACATATATAGCGACAGATACATCAGTGTCCAGAATGCACAAGTCATGCAACACATATTTTACACATGCTCACATGCATATACATAAATGCGCGCGCGCACACACACACACACACACACACAGAGTCAGAATGTACTGCACTGTTCCCTATACTGTAAGAAATAATTTTACATGGGCAGGGGTATGGACTAAATAACTTAACAGAGTGTTTCCATCTCTAGTTGTTTTGGTTTTGTGAGTTTAAAAGATCCTCCCACCCCCATTTCCCCCCGGAATAGTCCAAAGTGACTTTTTGCAATGCTTATCTCAGAAGGTGATCCCTTGGACAGAGAATAGACAGGTAAGATTATTTGTAAAATAAGAACATGATTAATAAAAAAAGCCCTTCAATAAACAACCTTTCTAAACCGCGATCAAAATCCTTGGCATTTTTCTCAACTCTTCCACAGAAAACTAATGCTTAAAGAGCACCCTTTCCTTCTATGTGACCCATGCTGGTATAATTGATGGAACAAAGGAATCGGGGGGACTTCAACGAGAGATTCAGAGAAATGGGGTAACCAGCATAATCATCCTATGGGGGTCAAATGTCTGTGTATCACACTTAAAACACGAGACCCATCATTGCTCAAAAGTGGATCATCCAGGGACAATGCAGGATGGATTGCGTTTATGAAAGCCTTTCCCCCTGCTGAGGCTTCTGGGAAATAACCTCAACAAAACCTTACAAGTTTCTAACGAACTGTTACAACCCTCCCCCCAGGAATTCAGCTGATTGTATCCCCATGTTTGTAATTTGTGTGTGTGGCACAATTAAGAATTGATATGCTTAATATGAATGGAATACTTCAAAATGCCTGAATAGAGGCAGACCAGGCACCAAAACATTGTTTAAAAGTCCCACTCAGCCTGGGAGGGAAAGTTGTGTATCAATCTAGTTCTATAATAGTGTAATTTAGTGTCTAGGCCTGGACTCTGGTGGTGATATTGTACTGGAATGAATGAAACAGAGGACTTCAGCTGCATCTCTAGGCCCTGGCTGGCTCTATTCAGGCCAAACCTAATCGGCTTCAGCTCAACTCTGCGCCAAAGCTTCCCTCTCAGTAGTGGGTTTTTCTCTGGGTTTTGTTACTGTTTCTTAAAGAGCTCAGCTGGCTGCTGAGGTTGAAAAGAATCAAATTATTAAAGATTTTGTGGAAAATCCAGTGAGAATGGGCCCATGCAATAATGATTGCATTGTGCCACTGTGGGCCATTCCCAGCTTCCAGTGGGGAGAAATTGTCAACTCTGTCTTTGTTTTCTTAACCCTTTCAATAGAAACAAAATAATATTTAGCTTAGCACAAAATACCTTCTTTTTCATTTCTAATCCTTTAAGTTTTTTTCTCTCTCCTCTCCTCCTCCTCCTCCTCTCTCTCACTCACTTTCTCTCTCTCATTTTGTTAGCTATCCTCCCAGATAGATTTATACAAATTCTTCTTTCTGTAGCCGGTTGGCTGGAGTGGCATCTGTTATCAGGAAAGTCCTTCTTGTTAATTGGGATGTAAAATGGACAATTAAATCAGTTACTAGCAACTGCCGCCAGCCAAGGAGGGAGGGGAGACGCGGTCACACTTTATACTGAGGTTCCCTTTCTCCACATAAAAAAGGTTAATAAATGATTAGTTGATGTTTTAATTGTTATCAAGTCCAACGGAAAAATGGATTGATTATAACCCTCTAGAATACATAATACTCATCAGTGTAACATGTTTCTAACATTGGTAAATCATTTATTAGCCATTTATAAATGGAACTTTAATATACAGTGTGATCAAAGACATTTCTTTCTTTCTTTCTTTCTTTCTTTCTTTCTTTCTTTCTTTCTTTCTTTCTTTCTTTCTTTCTTTCTATCCAATCTCATAGCCACCTTTTTGAGTTGGAAACTATGTGGCTTTCAAATCTTAATTGGTGTCTCTAATTGGCCACCTATCTCTGTTGTTTATACCAACATTAATATGTTGCTTCCCAATCAGTTGCAATTAGCCTGGTGCTGTGGGGGAATCTTCGTTATCTGTCATGTGTATAGCGATCCTGGCACGTAAAGAAAACAAGTACTTCTTTGGCTCAGCTGTAGAGCACCAGGTCGCAAATTAAGGCACCGGGGGCTTGGCTGCTTCCTTGCTTCAGGCCGGATGATAATGATCCGCCAACCCAGCTCCTTTGTGAAGCACCGGCAGCGTGGTGACACCTATTCCTGGCGTTCTCATGGAAGAAACGTTTCCAGGGCTGATAGGTCGGGCCACGGATTGTGTGACACAAAATACAAGGCCGGAACCTCATCTGGTGTAAACTGTCACCGCTCCTTTGGAGCCAGTGGAACTATGTTGATTTAAACCGGATGAGGACGTATCTTGAAGCATAATAAGATGGTATCAAGTCTGGGACTAGGGCAGGGGGAAAGGAAAAAAGACAAAAGGGTACTCACTGTACCCTTGCAGGAGAGCCCCTAATCAGGATATTCCTTCAACTTTGGCCTGCTCTAACCTATTGACAACGGAACTAGGTCACGCTGGTGAATAGGGTAGATTTTCTGCAGCCCCAGTGTCTTTCAGGCTGGGAAGGATTGTATGTTCAGTATTACAAACAGACCTTCTGTCTTTATTTCCCAACTGGCAGCGCGCTGCTTAACAAGGAGAACTGGGCCGGCCATTTTCCTCGTCACTGATGGAAGGGGCTCCAGCCAGGGTGCACCTTGCCAGTTGGCTTTCGTTCAGGGGAAGCTTATTCATGTCGTTAGTCCCCAGCCAAGTTCAGTTTAGGAAGGCTGGAATGCTTCAAACGGGGGGCGGGGAGGGAGGGCATCCAGCACTTCTTTGCCAGCTAGTTCAAGAGGAGACGGGATATGTCTGATTTTTATTGATTTATTTACTTTTAAAGCTGGATGAGTTTTTATGCCAGTTTTGGCAGCCCTCGAGAATGACCCTTCCCTCTTGAGCCACAAAATGAGGACAGCAAGGAAAGTCATCCCCCGCGCCACCCCAAGCCCCTGATGCCTCACCCCTAGGATGACCAGATGGCAAGTGTAAAAAATCGGGATGTGGTGAGAGATAATAGGCGCCTATATAAGACAAAGCCTAGAAAATCAGGACTGTTCCTCTAAAATTGGGACATCGGGTCACCCTACTCACCCCTGACCTTCCTGGATCACCTGAAGGGGGCAAGAGAGGACTCCATGGTTGGGTTCAATATTTGGCCTCTCTGTTGAGACCGCCAATTGTGATGACAACAGTGTAATTGGTTACCACCAAGCTGGGTTGGTGATTGAACTCACAACTAGAGGTCAAAGCCAATGAAAACATCAGGTGATGAGTCAAAGAGCCAAAATATAGAGTATCTTTATACCCCCTAGATAACGGTGTCCCTGTGAGATCACATGCATCTAGACTACCAGGAGCAACAGCTGAGAGCAGGACTAGAAATGCAACTCCTTCCTTCTGAAAACGTGGCCCATTGGCATTTGAAGTGGTTGCAGAGGCCCTGGGAGCAACCAGAGGTGTCACCTGTGAATCTGTCCCCTGGCCCTTCCCACACGGTAAACACCTAGGTCTGGGATTTTCAACACTCCTTTGAGGAGGGGAATCTCCCACCCACCCTAAAACGTGCACCATTCTGACCAGTACTAAAGAAACCATCACTCAGCCCTAAAGCCCCTACAACCTACTGCCCGGTGCCCGACTTCCCTTTACAAAGCCAGCAAAGTGCAGCCTCTTCAATGCCTCCTTTCAGCTTCCATTATCCTGGATCCCTCCAACCAGGCTTCAGGGTATTGTTCAGAGAGGGCTGATATTGCCTTGGTGAGTGACCATCTTCTGCCCATAGACAAGGGAAATGCAACCCTACTCACCCTGCTGGACTTGTCTGTGGCATTCCATACCCCTGCTCCCCAGGTACACCAGTCTCCTTTGCTGAACCATTTAACGGCTCCCTCAATGTGTATCTGAGATCAGACTTGGGTGGAGAGCAGCTGGCTGAAACTGAATCCAGGCAAGGCTGAGATAATGATGGTAGGAAGAGGGAAAGCTTTAGAAGAACTTGCCTTCTCCATAACTTCCCCATCTATTGATGGCACCTGTCCTCTGCTGGTGGTTCACAACCTTGGGACCCCTCACTGCCATAAGATGCCCATACTGCCCTGGGGGCAGGTGTAGATAATGGTGTTGGCAGTATGGTTTAAGGTTGGCAAACTTTGGAAAACAAAATACCCCAAGCTCTGGAACTGTCTCAAATGCAAAACACGACTAGATGGGAAGGATCCAATTTCACAGTTAAGTTTGTTGGTAGCAGTTGTTATTGGTTTGCATGTCCCTTTAATAACAATTTCAAAATGACAGGTTCCTGTCTGGAGGTGTCTGTACAATCGGACCCTTAGAATGCAACATTGACACTTACCCATGCAAGACGTGCTGTTGAAAACAATGAGACTACTCACATGAGTAAGGGCTGTAGCAACTGGCCCTGAATGAGCATAGCAAATGCTGACAAATATGGTGGGGGAAATTGTATGGAAAGGACAGTAAAAGACGACTGAAAGACCTGAGCACAGCTGTTGGCAGAGAACAATTTCAGCTTTCTTTTCTGTGAGTGCATTACCTGCAAACAGATCTTTGCGAATTTCTTCTCTGTTTGAAATCATCCACCAAGTGATTCATGCAAACCTGTTTCACGCACTGGGTTGTAGGAGAATTTTACTTGGACTAGTCACCATTCACTCTGTGCACTATATGATGGGTTAGATAAATCACATGATATTGTTCCTGTTTCCTGATTGGATAGCTCCAACGCGCACACACACACACACACACACACACACACACACACGCAACCCTTTGAAAATGGCCAGGCAAATGCTTCTGTATGTTATTGTGAGAATTTGAGACCTTCCACAAACACTCTTGTGAACCAAATTGTGCATGGAAGTTCATGTAAAGCTAATCCTGTCAGAACAAATGTGTGGTTTTTACTCAAACAAATGTTCACAGATATTTTTTGTTTGCAGAATTCATTTGGCTCTAACATGAAATATATTTTGGGCACATGTGGCTTCTCGATTATTTAAAAATAATGAATGCTTATTATTCTGCTTTTCAGTGTTGACAACTTTCCTGATTTTACTGTGTCGTGTAATATTTGGTGTTTTTCTTGCAGTTCCAGGCAGCGACGGCTTACATGAAAATCTCAGCATTTGTTTAAAAAAAATCCTAAATTTCTAGAACTTGTGATTGGGCTTGAAAATATGATTCCTAAGGGCTCAGAAAACAGAAGGCAAATAAAAAGAACCCAACAATGAGTATTTTTAAAATCCCATGATTTTTAAATCAATCTCATGATTTTAGAGGGCCTGACTGATAACTTTTGAATGCTTAGGGGTTGGCAATGCTGTGATCTTGTGCGTGAATGTCTCCCTTACATATAGGGAAATAATTTAAATTCTTTCCCCTGAAAAGACTCCAGCCTTCCCACGGTAGAGCTTTTTCCTTTCACTGTATTCAGGGGACCTTGACTGTAGCATCATAGAATCATAGACTCATAGGGGTAGAAGGGACCACAAGGGTCAACTAATCTAACCCCCTGCCAAGATGGAGGATTTGTCGTCTCTTCTGTTATCCACGAGAGGCAAGCCACCAGACAACAGACATGCTTATTTCACTGCAACGGAAATGAAGCAAAGTTCTGCTGTGTTAGTCTTAAATATTAGTAGGACTTGTCTACATGGAGAAATTGACTGGATTAGCTATTGTGGAATAAATTATTCTGCAATAGCTATTCTGGAATAGCTCCTCACGCAGACACTGTTCTGGAATAAAAGTCATTTTATTCCAGAATGATGGCGCCACTTTGGAAATACACTAATTGGTGTGGAATAAAGTGACTTTTATTCCAGAATGGAGATTTCCCTCATCAAGATGCCTCTGCTGCGTAGTCATCCTCTGCCAGAGGTTCTCATCTCTTCCATCTTGTTCTCATATCAAAAAGGAAAAACATGTCTAATTGCTGCTTCTCTCATCCTTAGACATTTGGCCACTGAAGGGGGCGCTGAGAGGTGTAACAAGCAAACACATGGTTTTCTCCTCCCTGGGCTCTGAAGTTCTAATGGCTTCCTCTGTTTGGAGTAGGCATCTGCCTTTAATGGAAGATGGAGTTGAGCATGAGGGCTGGATGAATAGGTTTGGGTAGGGTGTTCCTGGAATAGAAAGCAGAGTGGAAGAAAGCACCCGGACATGTGTGGTGGAAGGAGATGAAAGGTATATCGAGGCTGGCAGGAGTGGCAGCGGAGTGGAGGGGGTGTAAAAAGAGACCAGGTAGGAATTGTAACTACTAGCTGAGTGATGAAATGCCCTGAAGACACAAACAAGAAGTATGAATGTGATAAGCAGAATGACGGGGAGCCAGCAGAAGGTTTCAAAGAAGGAAACATGGTCCTAGCTTTGGGCAGCAGCATTGTGGACAGATCAGAGGCGGGTCAGGTGGGTGCCAAAGAGACAAGAGCCGATGTCTAGCCAGGAATCAATTAGAAGGTAGAAGAGCAAATTAGCTATCAGCAAGGAGAGGAAAGGATGGGTTTTACAGACGTTCTGAAGGGCGACATGGCAGGGTTGGTTTACTGCTTGCATGTGGGTGGAAGTGGGGCAAGATGTTGTTTAGCTCCAATTCTGCTCCCAGAGGCGTGACCGTGACTCTCACTGAGTGCAGTGGGAGGTGCAGACACCAATCAGAGGGCAGAATGCAAAAACATGAGTACGGAGTTTATTATAACGCAATCGCCGATACATTCGGTGCTGGGCTACCAGGGTGATGGGGGCGGCACAAGAACCTGAAAGAGACTAGAAACATTCATCAAAGCAATTACGCAAAGGCTGGAACATGGCTGGTATCTGCCAGGGCTTTAGGAGAGCTCTGGCAATCAGTTTGTCTAGTTCCATCTCTCTCATTGCCATCCCTTGGAGTCACAGAGTCATAGGAATGATGACCTCATGAGGTCCCTACAAGTCCATCCCCCTGTGCTAGGGCAGGGTTAAGTATACCTGCGCCATCCCTGACAGGTGTGTTTGTCTAACCTGTTCTTAAAAACCTCCAAGGACGGGGATTCCACACCCACCCTAGGTAATTTTTCTGTCTCTTTCTCTGGTGCCGCCCTGCAGTGCAGGAGCCCATAGTTAGCGATGGTGCCTGTCCTTGTTTAAATGGTCTTTTGTTGCTGTACTACATCTATGGCCATATCAGCGTCCGGAAGCCTCACAATGGCCTTACTCTACCCAAAGGAAAGACCAGTCATAGGTTCACGCCCGAGTTGGACGGTAGTAATACAGTGACTGGCTATGTGAATGTGACTATCAGTATGAACCAGAATCTGACCTGAGCTATACCAGTGCAAATCCAGAGTAACTCCACTTACTGGAGTTGCTCTGGATTTACACAAGTGTAAATCAGAGCTCAGTCCAGCCCAATGCAGGATTCCATCGGAATGAACACCCTCTATCAGAGCATTATTGTCCTTACTGCTGCATTGTATGTAGTCTAAAGAGCTAATAATTCCAACCATCGGGGAGGCCTCTTTGAGGACATATATTTTTGAACGTCTCACAGGATTGTGATAATAGGGAGAATACCCCTATTAAAATAATATCCCTTATGGAAAATCCTATAGGTCTTATTAGAAATTGATAACCTTTCCATAGGCTTAGGGGATTGGGGAAGAAACCTCACTCTGTCTTTTGAATACATCGTCTTGGGCTTGTCTTCCTCAACCCGTTTCAGTTAGTGGCCAATCTAAAAGGCTGACCCCTAGAGGCTGTGTGGCATGCACAGCTGAGCATGCTGGCTGGGTTACCTACAGAAGTCAGGCTCCCCTATGCTGACGGGCACAATACATGCAGGTATAAGACCTGAGGTCTAGTCTCAGCCGTGCTACTGACTTGCTTTATGGCCTTGGGCAAGTCCCCCAATCTGCCTGAACCTCAATTAACCCCATGGTAAAGTGGGGATGATGCTACTTACCCATCTTTGTAAAGTGCTTTAAGAGCTTGAGATGCAAAATGTAAATGCAGAGTGTTATGGGAGAGGAGGGGCAGAGCAAATAGCAGGGAAACACTTTGTACCCGGGAGTTTCTTGGCTTGTATTTCTCACCACGGATACAGTGTTCAGCACCAAATTCCTATGCTGATGCGTCTCCTGTTTCAGCATTTGGAGGGATTAGCAGCCAGTTAAGGTGTGTACTCTCCAGCCACCCCAGGGCCTAACATCCAAAGACCTCTAGAAAGCTTATACACTAGTCATAAAGTGAAGGATTAGGAGGGTATTATTAACACTGCATCTGTCATATTAATATCTGACTGCTGGTATAATTGCCACACATCTGCCCCTTGGTCTGTTTTATTTTTCAAGGCGTGCAGGCGTTCACTGACCCCCCTGCCCCACCCCAAGCCTCTGACATCCACAGCACAGCTGTTGTGGACCCTTTTAAGAATCCTGAGGGGGAGAAAAAGACACATCCTAAGAAGGTTCTGTTTCTGCTCGGCAGGAGCAAGGGAGACCTGAAGGAAGAGATCGGTAATATTTTTGGGTACTTCCTGTGGAGTGGAGGACAGAGAGAGGGGAAGAATGATCTAGTGGTTAAAGCAAAGACTGAGATGTACAAAGAGCTCTTTTTGATTCCCTGCTCTGCCACAGACTTCCTGTGTGACCTTGGGCAAGCCACTTTACTCTCTCAGTGCCTCAGTTTCCCATCTGTAAAACAAGGATAATAGTACTCTTTACTCCCATCTTTTGTCTGTCTTGGCTATTTAGATTTTAAGTTCTCTTACTTGTGTATAAACAGCGACTAGCACAATGGAGCCTTGATCTTAGTGGGCCTTTAGGCTCTACTGTAATATGAATAATAATAGACTCCATACCAGTCCATTGTGATAATAATTCTTAGCAATAACTATGAGGAAAACCCGTAAGTGATCAATACTTGCAACACACTTGTGAGATGCAAACTCTTTGGGGTATAGACTGACATTTACAGCTCTTAGAATAATGGGGTGCAATCTGGATTGCAGCCTTTCAGTACTACTGCAAAATAAATGTTAATTAATGACCATAGTTACAGCATTGCAATATTCAGGCTGTGTGCATGTGCGCTATTGCCCTCTATTGGACAGAATCAGAACTGCTCCAGCATGTGTCATAGGCTCTATATTGCAAACAGCTATTGATCCTTTAGTGCCAGTGGTAGGGGCTTTTGCAGCAAAAGGCTTTGAATATAGCAGTTGCTAGATATGATTAATGCAAATATTAAGGGCTTGCATCTGCTCCTATCCTGCCATTGACTTCAGTGGGAGAAGGAGAATTCTTTCCTGGGTGCTGGCTGGTGAGTCTTGCCCACATGCTCAGGGTTTAGCTGATCGCCAAATTTGGGGTCAGGAAGGAATTTTCCTCCAGGGTAGATTGACAGAGGCCCTGGGTTTTTTTTGCCTTCCTCTGCAGCGTGGGGCACGGGTCACTTGCTGGAGGATTCTCTGCACCTTGAAGTCTTTAAACCACGAGATGAGGACTTCAATAGCTCAGACATAGGTAAGGGGTTTGTTACAGGATTGGGTGGGTGAGATTATGTGGCCTGCGTTGTGCAGGAGGTCAGACTAGATGATCATAATGGTCCCTTCTGTCCTTAAAGTCTATGAGTCTATGAGGAGGCGAGTGCTAAATTTGATTCATTTCAGTATGGGGAAAGGCGTTCTATCAACAATATTTACTGAAGTCCATGGTTTGAGTAACTACGCTCTGTAGAGCTGATATCTGATTGACCATACTTTTTGGTAAGTTCTGGCCCCATCAAAACCAATGGCAGCTTTGCCATTTGCTTCATGGGAACCAGGATTTGCCCATGCATGAATATTCTTCAGAGTGAACTGAAACTCTGCCAAGCCACACATTCCTAGTTTTGTGTTTCTCCTGCAATAGCCAATGCCACGACTGCAATGATACGTTTACTTACAGAATATTATTTAGCCAGTAGGTTTTTCTTTGTGATATATAGAACTACAATCAAAGTGTGGTCCCTGGTAAACAAGGGAGACAAAACTGGAACTCAAGCTGTGTGGAATATTGTTCTTTTGTGTGTATAGTTTATAGCTGTCTTCTTTATTGAGCACCTCTTGTTTAAAGTGGCTGATGATTCCATATATCATGACAATAGATAATCTATTTTAGGGCTATGTACTGAAGCACATCACTGGATTATGAGTGCCTTCCAGGTTAATTAGATTGGCATAACATGGGCTTTAGGGGGCTTAGGGAGAAGACCCAAAGATTCCATCCATGGTTATAGGTCCAGTGTAGTTTAAACAGGCACAATAGTAACAATGAAGGATGAGGCATGAAAGCAGGAGCTGTGGGCATGATAGAGGAGATCAGAAGCAGAAACTATTAAGAAATGTTAGCCTTTTGTGGAGGCTTTTGGAAAAGGAGAGCAGAGTTTGCTTAGTGGCACAGGAGCTATGAAAGGGGTTATAGAAGTGCAAAGAATTAGTATTATGATGACTTACAGTGTCTGAGCTGGAGTGGCCATTTCCGGGGAGGAGCATCCAATCCTGGAGTCAGATCTCAGCGAGCAAGCGAGAGAGAGGACTCATTTTTCTAAACATTCAGCTTCTCCACCCTGCTGGTATGCAAGGCTTTAATCCTACCCGTACTGTATAATCGAATGATCTGGAGTCTGAAGCACTTCCCTCTCGTATTTATTTTGGGGAAGTTTACAGTTACAGAGCACATCTTGTCAGCATGACATTTTAGAACATTCTGAATGAACGGGGCAATGATACATTTCCGACACTAAGAGATCGGAGACCTGGAGTGAATGAGCGCAACTTCCGACATCCTCACAGATTGTCACCGACTTCAGTTCCCAAGGGAATATATTGTCTGTTCTGTTTAGTAGTCAGTCTACAGAAAGTTAGGAATGGAATGTCCCAAAGCATTTTCTCTTTCTTTCCACGGTGCATTAGTGTTTTTCTTTCAAAGCCGAGTTTGTGGCACTTGCAAAATTACCGCCCTCTTAAATTTAGTCTTCAAAATTGTCCCCAAATCGGATTTACAAGCAGCATCAGGATCTGACAAAAACCCCTTCTCTTGTGGGAATGAAAAGACAACAGGATCCTTGTGACTTTGGAACCAAGAGGGGACTCCACTTACCACTGTTGGCAAACTCCTTTGGAGAGGATGGTTAGTGACATAAGCACTGAGTCTGAAAGACCTAGTCTCCTTGCAACCACAGATTAAAACTGCAGCAGATTAAACTCAGCTCTCTGTGCTTCTTCAGTAACTCAGTGGCGGGTTGTGCAGTTTATTGCACTGGGGATATTTTGGACGATGTTGTGTGTGGATATTAAACATCCCTCGGTGGTTTTTTTTTTAATCAGAATAGAGCTTTGCCTTGGTTAGTTTAGCTACAGCTTTATTTCGGCCTCCGCTGCTGTGTTGGAAACTATCTTCCAGTTTAGAGGCTGCATGTCAGGGACAAAAGTGGCTTCTCTATCCTGAGCGGGTGGCATACCTCTTAGCTTATGGCTGGGCAGGAGCGCCACCCGAAATGCCACCCCCGACAGAGGCAGCGGAGCGTCCCGCCCCTGAAATGCTGCTCCCGACCGGGGCGGCCGAAGGTCCGGCCGCCGTGGTCGCCACCCCCCAAATGTTAGCGTACTAGGCGACCGCTTAGATTGCCTAATGGGTTGCGCCGGCCCCATGGCTGGGTAATGTCATTTCTGTTACAATGAAAAATTTTGCAACCCTTCCGCAATCCTCAGAAAATGTATTTTTGGGGGCTACAAATTGTCATGCAAGGGAGGGATCGGAGAGAATATTTGGTGCTAAAACTGGGGTGAACTGCCCAAGCCAATTTGGAAATCTAAGAGTTTGAAAATGAAACTGGTTTCCCTAGTTGGGAAAATTCTTTTAGCATTTTTCTTGTCCTGTTATATCGCCACAACAGAGAGGCCTGTAGATTCCCGAATGGGTTTGCTCTTTAGATCCTGGTGCCCACCAGTAAGAACATAAGAACGGCCATACTGGGTCAAAGCAAAGGTCCATCTAGCCCAGTATCCTGTCTTCCGACAGTGGCCAATGCCAGGTGCCCCACAGGGAACGAACAGAACAGGTCATCATCAAGTGATCCATCACCTGTTGCCCATTCCCAGCCCCTGGCAAACAGAAGCTGGGAATGCCTCTTGTGAAGGGAGTGATCACCACGTTTTGAAAGTTGTTAACCCCTGAGATGCAGAAGGAATACCAAAAATGCCCTAGGTTCATTTTGTGGACATTTGAAGTCTGCTATTAAAGCTCATCTCACAAGCGCGGCTTGTGAAAGGTGTGTGCTAATCAGACTTGGCAGGTTTATACAACTGCTGTTTGGCTTCATGATCAATGTGATACTTTTAAGCTGAAGAGGGGAAGCCTGCAGCTTTTAACAGACAAGGACTTTGGACCAGATCCTCAAAGGGATTTAGGTACCTAATTCCCACTGAAATCAATGGGGGTTTGGCACCTAGATACCTTTCAGGATCTGGGTCATTGTAATTAGATATAATTTGGAAACTGACTACAGGTGTTGTTCCTAATCTGTTCTAAAAACAAAGCCCATACACTGCGTAGAGTCAAAAACTCACCCCCTTCCTTCATTAACAAAAACATTAATAATAACAAATATCAGCCAAAACTTTCCCCCCAGGCTTGGCAGCTCCTAGTGTTCCTACTGCAGGTTTACTCAGCCCTCACCCTAGGTCCTCTTTCTCTAAGGAGCCACACCCAACTTCTCTCTCCTACGCAGATATAACATGCCATTCACCTCAGTGTCAGCAGAATTCACTGCTATGTTGTTGTTTTTTCCCCCAAACCCTTAGGTTAATATTCAAACTATATGCTTCAAAGGAAATTTAATCTTCTTTATTTGGCACATTTGATAAGCGGTGCTAAAAGACGCATCCTTTTCCCACCCTCATTACTATAGATTCATCCATAGACCATTCCCATAGATAACTTTTTAATTCAGACGACTGGTAGGCATCTGCTATAAAAGAGTCATGTGTGGCCTCCAGGGTAGATTTTCAGTGCTGACATGCAAACATGCTAATAAGGCATGTAACAGCAGTTGAAAGCAGTTTTTACCTCAGGCTGGCAACCAGCAACTTTTGTTATTAATAGTTATAAAAACAAAAGAAACCCCATTATTTAGATTGCCAGCCCTTTGGGGACAAGGACTCTGCCTTTTTGTTCTGTGTTTGTATAGCACCTAGGACAATGGGGTCCTGATCCATGATGAGGACTCCTAGACACTCCCACAATGCAATAAATAACCTCCCCCATATCCCATTTCTCTGGGTGTGTTTCCAATACCCAACACCCCCATTAAGGGCCAAGTACTTCAGAAAAGTTGCACAACAATTCTGTTGGAGTCCTTGCTTGTATTTGGCATGTATGGTGCATGTAAGAATTTGGCTTTTAATATATTAACAGGAGTCTCTTATGTAAGCCATGGGAGCTAACGTTCTGCTCTAAATGGCATTGGTGAGGCCCGCGCTGGAGTACTGTGTCCGGTTCTGGGTGTCACGCTTTAAGAAAGAGATGAACAAATAGGAGCGAGACCAGAGGAGAGCAACAAAAATGTTTAGAAAAGCTGATCTATGAGGATGGGCTAAAACACTGGGCATGTTTAGTCTTGAGACAAGAAGACTGAGGGGGGACCTGATAACAGTCTTCAAATATGTTAAGGGCTGTTATAAAGAGGATGGTGATCATTTGTGCTCCGTGTCCACTGAAGGTAGGACAAGACGTAATGGGCTTAATCTGCAGCAAGGGAGATTCAGGTTGGATATTAGGAAAAACTTTCTAAAACTCTAAAGAACAGGTTACCCAGGGGAGGTTGTGGATTCCCCATCATTGTTAAGAACAGGTTGGACAAATACGTGCCAGGGATGGTCTAGGTTTGCTTAATCCTGCCTCAGGGCAGGGGAGTGGACTAGATGACTTCTCAAGGTCCCTTCCAGCCCTACATTTCTATGAGTCTATATAACACTTTTTCCCCCAACAGAACCAACACCTGCTAAGAGGGTGGAGTGTTTCAGGCTGGCCCTGCTAGCTTGTTACCCCAAAAACCAGATGGGCAATCTATTCAGCTCCTGAAGTGCTAAGGCCATGTCCGCAAGCCTTCCACATCTTGACTTCTGTGTGTGGAAGGCTTGCGGGTTCAGGTTCCTAATCTACAGTTACTCGGGTAGTAAGAGTATTTACTGATTTAGCTGTGAATATCAGCCAAAGTCACATAGCTACACACATTTGTCCCACCCGCTACAATTAATTGAAACACTTTCCTAGCCAAACTGATGTAATGGAAACCAAGGTGTTCCTCTGACATGACTGAGTCCAATCTTCTATGGTGTTGGTCCCAGATCTCCGGAAGATGAAACCAGCTGATGGCTGTTCAGTGGTCTATATGAATGAATTTGTGACCTCCGCCCAATCCACAGGGACAGGTCTTCACATCACAAATCCCAACCAACTCATCTCAACAGCCTCTGCTGGAACTTGAGGTCTGAATGGGGTGTAGATTCAGAACAGCTCTTCATTCCTAGAGGTGCCCTGAATGCAGGCACGGTTGCTCGTGAGGGGGCGATATATGAAGGAAGCTTGCCAACTGCCACTGCTCATGATGTACTTTCTCTGGGAATAAACACACCATCTCTGGAGATGAAAAGAAACGCTGTGCTCAACCAAAATTTGAATGAACCAGGCGGAATGGGGTTTCAATGGGCAGGATTGTCCCGTAGGTATGTTTTTCTCATTATAGATGGATGTAGAAATCTGTTTAATCCTGCTGTCCTTTCTCCAAGCCATCTGACAGACACCCAGAGTTGACCTCTCCGTAACACTAGCACCAAGTTCATTAGTTAACACTTTTCACCTGTTGACACTCGCAAGTAAATCCCAGACTGGATTGTAGCCCTGTGGAATGCAATTCTGGCTATGTGCCACCGAATGCATATACAATGGAAGAAAAAAAAAATCCCCACCTGCAAATAAAAGGGCACAGTAAGCAAATTCCAAAGCCAGGCAAGGGAGAAATGGGTGACAACACTTCCAAATTATACTGGGCATGGTTCTGGACTTGTTTGAATGATCCCAGGGTTGAAAGATGAAGCTAGACAAATTCAGACTGGAAATAAAGCCTACATTTTTAACAGGGAGGATTATTTACCGCTGGAACAATTTACCAAGGGTCGTGGTGGGTTCTCCATCACTGACAATTTTTAAATCAAGCTTGGCTGTTTTCCAGAAAGCGCTGCTCTAGGAATTATTTGGGGGAAGCTCTATGGCCTGTGTGATACAGGAGTTCAGACTAGATGATTGCAGTGAGCCCTCCTGTCATTGGAATCCATGAATCTATGAATCAGGAGGAATTGGCTAATCAACCCTGCACTGAACGATAGTTAAGGATCTGATGTTTCTCCCAGAGGCTAAGTGGCTGCAACTCCCATTGCCTTTGATAGGAGCTTAGAGCACAGAGCATTTTGCCCCAATTTTGGCCCCAAACCATAGTTATTATGCATAGCTGCTGTCCGATGGCCAGTAGGTGACCTATGTTGGTGGTCTCTGTCCAGTTGTCAGTGAACACACATCCACACACACAACCCATTGTCGTAGGTGTATATGAGCAATCACTTTTGTTGCTGTTTCTCATCAGAGAGGCAGGACTACCACATTTCCCCTATAGGTAGCCTCTCCTGGTCCAGGTGCTGTGTTACCTATATAATAACCACCCCCATCCCCAAATTTTCCCCTTAACCTGGGATAAACCCCACCCACCAGGAGTTCCTATGCTTGCAGAGAGCAGGTAATGTGGGTGCTGGGGGAATCTAGGTGTTTGTTTTGTCCAGTTAAACAAAAAAATGCTTTCCCCTATCCGACCAAGCAGGCCACACCGCTTGGCAAATAAACTTATCTCAAGGGTCCTTTGCTGAGAATATTTATCATTTCTTCCTGGAAAATATGCTGAGTATGATAACCCAGCGTGGTGTAATTCGAAGCCGGGTGGTGGGAATACTTTGCTGGGGCAGCTCATCCGTGTTATATCTATTTGGAAAATATCTGCCCATGGGTCCACGCCAAAGGCAGAAAACACCCTCTTCTCATTTACAGGTGTAACACCGACAGACTCCAGTTGTCGGCGGGCGGGATTGAACCTGGGACTTCTGCAGCTAAATGCACAAGCCTCTACTGCATGAGCTAAAAGCCAGAGGTGCCTAGTGAGGGCTGTAGCAGACTCATCAATCGCTAAGTGGTCTCAGTGCCACTAGGGGGGACAGAACACCACACCCAGGAGGTGTGTGGGTTACACAGGCCTTTTCATGACACTGGTGGCTGACCAGCTAATGCTGACGTATAGAAGTTTAATTATCCCCACTTTACCTATGAGGAACTGAGGCACAGAAAGAATAAGACCCAGATACCCCAAGGCTTTGAGGCACCTCAATACCTTTTGAGGCCCTGGGCCTCAATGACTTGTCCAAAGTCGCATAGGAGTCTGCCTTAGCCACAGGATCACCCTCCTTCAGAAGGATTTTTATGAGCTCTAGGGATAAATCATCCCTGTCAGGTAGGGCAAAGCATAGATTATAAGGCCAGACAGGATCAGAAAGTCTGACCCGCATAGCACCTTCCATAGCCCCATAGCCATAGACCTCCCCTGAATTAATTCCTGTTTGTAGTATCTGTGGTATTCAGAGCACATGTGTGGAGGGGTAAAGTCCAACAGAGGTGGGGAGATGGCCCAAGAGTCCCTTCCATTTGGTAGTGAAATGTTCACGAGAGTCTCTGAAAGGATGCCTTCTCACCCATCATTTCTGGGTGGGGCAGCGTCAGTGGGGAATTGCACGGCCATTCCCTATGATGTATCTGTTCTGAGGAGATCAGTGGAGGACTTTAGTCTCCTGGGCATCGAGTGGACTGTCCCATTTCACCAGAACCACCTTAGTTTAAAAAGTGACAAATATAGTGAACGTTTGTGCGTGCTTTTTGAGGTCTCTCTCTCCCTTCTCTTTTAGGTCCAGATTTTTCAAAAGAGCTCAGCATCTACCATCCTCCTGACCCATCCTGCTGAACTTTTTTGAAAACTTGCCCCCAATTCTGGGCACTCTGTGCCCTTCTGAAAATTCTGGACTTATCCAAACCCAGAAGACTTAATGGAAGACTCTTATTGACTGAGCAGTTCCTTCTAGGCAGCCAAGAACTAAGCAGGACATCTCCTCTGTTAGGAGGGGGCCACATGTTTCTTCATTACTTTATGCATCTTATAGTAATGGACTCCAGCAACATAATCTGTTTAGTTTAACAAAGTGAAGGTTAAGGGGTGACTTGGTCACAGTCTCTAAGTACCTACACGGGGAACAGAAATTTGTTAGTGAGATTTTTGATCTAGCAGACAAAAGTATAACAAAACCCTATGACTGGACATTCAATCTAGACAAATTCATACTAGAAGTAGGGTACAAATTTGTTAACAGTGAAGTTAATTAACCACTGGAACAAGGGTTGTGATGGATCGTCCATCACTCGACATTTTAAAATCAAGATTGGATGTTTTTTTCTAAAAGATACGCTTTAGTTCAAGCAGGAATTAATTCAGGGAAGTTCTATGGATTGTGGAAGAGATCAGACTAGAGGATCAAAGTATTCCCTTTTGGATTTAGAATCTATTATTCTACATGATAACAATATTTCTTTCTGCCTTTATAATCTATGAATCTATTAATTTAACCCCAGCTCTGTTGCAAGACACAATATAGAACAGTAGCCCAATGACATGGAAAAAAGAAATCTAAACCAGACAAGTTAAAATTAATACTTTTTTTTAATTTTCATTATAAAGTTAACACATCTATCAAACTTAACTGGTAACAAAAACAGTTACAAGACACCGCTAGTGTGCTGTCAGTAGAAAATCAGGTAAAAGACAATGAGGTCACACGCACAACCGCTGAGCAACCACACTGTCCCGATGAGTTATTTCTGCAAATATATACTCTTGCTAATATATACATTTATTCATAAAATAAATAATCATAAAAAAATCATCAGACTTAACAAAGTACCAAAAAAAAAAAAAAAAAAAGAAAAGAAAAGGTGACAACCCTATTTTGTACAATAACTTTGGAATTTCATTTTATAACACGTGCATTCTGTACGAAGGGGGAGCGGGGTGGAAGGTGGGGAGGAGGGGCTACAGACAATGACGCCGCTTTGAAGATGGTGATGTAAGCAGGGCAGACTGTGTTCCGAAGGGAGGCGGGGATGCGGATGGGGGAAGCCCCCGTGGTCCTATGGGACTGCATTTCATGGCTTTAGCACAGCTGCTGGGCTCATCAGATAGTCAAAAAGCAAAGCGAGGCCCTGCCTGTGCAGGGCTTGGTCTATGGACTACTGAGACTGATACCATAGGAATACAGTGGACCAGTTTGATGGTGCTCCATGCAAAGTAGGAAGTGGAGAGGCCTCAGGATGAATTGTAGCCTGTTGGACAGTGACAGGGCTTGGCAGCTGGTTGTGTTGGGGTGGCTTGTGATGTAGGAGGGTTTTGGCAATGGGTTGAGAGGGTCATGGTATCAGGGAAGGTTTCATCAACTAGGAGGCAGCTCTAGGAAGGTTTTGGCACCTGGGTTGGAGGAGTTTGGGCCTCTTATGCTTTCCAAGTGGTGGTGGCAGTTGACAGGTGCATGCCAGGGAGGGGTCCTGACAAATATGCGCCCACCCCACCCCTAGTCTTAAAAACCACAGAGCCCTGTGCAGCTGCATGTTAGCATAGGTCTGTAGCAGCCATGCCCTTGGGCTGTTTGGTGGAGAGGGCTGCGTGTTGAGAAATAAATAAATACTAATAAATAAAGGTGAAGAAACCTGGCAAAGAGAAAGGAAAAATGGGAAAGCTTCCCATCATGTCCCCGACGACTCCCACACATGGCTGCCTGAGGCTTTTACCACAAGAGCCACTCTGGAAGGAGAGCCAGGCCGAGGAAGAGAGAGCGAGAGAAAAGAGGTGAGCAAGCCACATGGAAAAGATTCTTATGGCCATTGAAACGGGGGAAGATTGCCCTGCCTGGATTAGATGCACAAAACATGTGGATTTAACCCAGAGGTGAATCAGGTAGGATTTTTTCCACTTTCATCATGTACTTGCCAGCAGAAATAGCAGAGAATTCACCCCCCTCCTCCTCTCAGTCAAATTCAGTAGCAATCACTAATGTAGACTCAAGTAATTGCTTGCATGGTATTGGTCCCCGCCCCATGCCCTTGTACACCGATGCTAATCTGGAGTAACACAGTTGAAGCCAAAAGGGTTCCTCCAAATTTACATCAGTCCAGGTGAGAGCAGAATTAGGCCCATACATAGGTTTCCATCCTAAGGTCTCAGAGGGAGCTTCACAAGGGGACGAAGGAGAGTTGGGCACCCAGTTCTCACTGGGAGTTGAGCGACTCTCTCCCACTTTGAAAATCTTCCCCTTTGCCAATGAGGGAGAAGTATCACTATCCCCACCTGACAAATGGGGAAACTGAGGCAAAAGGAAGTTGGAATTGATTTGCCCAAGGGCACAAAGGAAGGCAGTGGCAGAATCAGGACTTAGCTCCTCATGGCCCCTTTCTCAGGATATAGACCACTAATAGTGCCCATCTTCAGTGTCAAATGGAGTGTCTCATACCCTGCTGTGATGGGCAGATGAGGCCCAGGTCAACAGCCTCTGGGTTCCATGCTTGGCACTGGACCACCCAGGAACCAAAACTCAGTAGCTCTGTGTGGGGCACAAGAGAGAGTGAGGGAGATAGTAAGATTGGGGCCTGGTCATGGGAGCCTGAGCTGTCAGGAAAATCATCCAGCAGAAAGCAAACCAGGCCCCACTGCTGCCCAGGGAGAGCTGGGAGAGCATCTCCATTAGCTGTTATCAGAGCCAGGCTTTCACTGCTACCCGGCAGAGAACTAAAGAACGATGGAAAGAGAGCCATTGAAACACAGACAGGGCGTCTCCCACCCCCAAACAGCCTCCCCTCCCACCTTCGTACTGCCCCTTCTACAGCCCCCCTCCCTGGATATTCAGCTAGAGGGGCTATTACCCTGGGCACACAGCCCATTTTCCTAGGTACATCACTGTCTGGAAGGTCTTTCCTGCTTGGTGGCTTCAGCTCTGAAGGAGGAAAGGCTCAGGGCGGTGGGAGACAGGAAGTTGTCTACATCCTTGGGTCCAGCTTAGCCCGAACATATGATTTGTTTTGCGTGCCTGTTTTTTAAATACATTTCTTCCCAAACCTGTAGTTAAGGAGTTGAGAGACGCCTATGGCAGCTCCGAAGAGGAGTCGATGCTCAGGTGAGCCCCCACGCCTCCCATTAGGTACTGCTGCTGTGACCGCCCTCTCCCATTGCATACCCTCCGCAGGCTTCAACCTAGCCTCTTCAGCATCAAACGCTACCACTTCAGCTAAAGGAGTGACACTGGCTGCAGTAGTAGGGTGTTCTCCTGTCTGTGGACTAGCCACTAGAGGGGGACACCACACATACACTTTACAAGTGGGTTATACTCACAGTCTTCTCTCAGGCTTAGGCCACGACTGCCATAAAACTAGCTGCAAAGCCCATTGAAATCAGAGGAAAGATTCCCATTGCCTTCAATATGCTTTCGATCAGACCCATAGTACCTGACACTACACGCCCTATTGAAACCCACCTAAGCCATGAACAGGTATCTCCGGGTGTGTGTGTGGGGGAGGGCAGGAGTTTGGTAGAAAACTTCACACCTTTTCCCTCCCTTTTTCTTCCTTTGACCCTAAAATAAACACCCCCTAAGTCAAAAAACAAAACAAAACAAAAACCAATTTCTTTCATAGAAAGAAAACAAAATAAGGCCAAATTCTTCCCTGGGGTCCCTCCACTGGCTGCAATGGAGTTGTATCAGGGATCATTGTGACCCATCAGGCCTGGTTTTATAGCTACAGTAGATGTGGAATAGCAGCATTTAAGAAGAGGATTATGTTTTTTTTCTTTCTTACTTATTTTTCTTTATACAGCTGGGTTTCTTGGCTTGATGTATCTTTCCCCCTCACGGTATGTGCCGTCTGGTCCCAAGATACATTTGGTCACACGCAAGAAGACAAGGGAAAAACACTGCGTTTTATTCAGGGTGGGCGGGACAGTTCACATTTGTCAGCGTTAGGAGATGAATGGTGCTGTGGTTTTTGACCTAAGTGTGTTGTGTATACAGAATAAATAAAGGTGGAAGGGAAAGATTTTGTGAAACCCTGTTTAAGATTGTGGTGACTCTTAGCATTTGACATTTGCAAAGTGCTTCCCAGACAGTAAATAATGAATATGACACCTCAGGGAAGCAGGCGGTATCGCGCCTGTTACACAGTATGACAACCTGAAGCAGAGAGAGGCTGTGGCCCTAATTTTCCAGAAGTGGCCTTGGGTCTTGGGTGCAAATTCAAGGTGAGACTCCTTAAGACACCTTAAATTGGATGCCCCAAATCAGTGGCCAGTTTTGCAACATGAGGTCCCAATGACTTGCCCAAGGTGATAGATGGAGCCAGTCTCAGAAAGCAGACTGGTGGCACCCAGACCTCGGCTAAACCATCTCTCTCTCCTCTGAAGGATCAGACCTGGGACTAGAACTCACAAATGCATTTGGGGTCATTAACAGAATGCATGCAGTTGTCTTTGCACTGTTTGAAATGGGGGCTGGATCGCCTCCTTGGGCTATATGATGATGAATATTTACAATAGAACAAGAAAGATGTTGAGAAATTGGATATGGGCCTAGCTCAAAATCCTTGGTTCTGCGGGGGGCGCCCCCAAATGTCAAGCTGTTTGAAATCTGAACCCCAGTCTGAACGTGGCAGCTTGAGGCCCATCTCCACTGCAGATCCATTCCTCATTTCACCCATCTGCCACAATTTAGGCTCAAGATTTTGTGTGTTCCCCGGAACAGGCCGTTGCTGAGCAACGTTTCCTCACACTTCCCAAGCAGAGTTGAGAGCTAGCGATGGTGGGCTCGATTCTGATCGCACTCACAGTGGGGTAAATGAGAAGTAACTCTTGGTGGAGCTAGAATGCTGCAGAAGTGATGTGAGGCCAGAGTCAGGCTGGCCGGTTCTCCCCAGGGACACTCAGAACCCCTAACTCATGTCTTTGCATGGGCGTTAAGCAGGGACAGATTTTAAACTACCTTACTCCAATGTATAAGGGCTAAATTCTCTGCTGGCCTAATCCCATTGAAAGTCAATGGACTTGCACCAGCAGTGAAGTTAGCCCCCAATGATTGTTAAACCCACACTTGTGCTCTGTGGTGTTCAGGCTCTGGGGCAGCGCTCATCCTCAAGGCATGCGAGCTCCTTCTAGAAGGGCATTAAGCGACCAGCCTAGCATCTGCCCATGTGTTTGCTCTCTCTGGATCATGAGTGTAAACAACGGCATTTATTTATTTTTTTCCTTACCAAATCTTTTCCAGTTTGTTCTAAGGACTCCTTCCACTTCAGATAAGATTTTCTAAAATGTCCAGCTGTTTCCCTTCCTTTTAAAGCTAGCGCACGACTATCCCTACCCTAGGCCATTTCCTTCTGCAATGGTTATTAGCCAGGATGGGCAGGGATGCAAAACCCCTAATTCTCTATGTATACGTTCTTTCTCTTTTCTAAACCACAGATGAAGTCACTCTGGCATCAGTCAGCCTTTAGACACAGAGTAGACAAAACTGACCCCGTCAATCCAGAGGGCTAGCTTGTGCCTCTGGGCACAGCTCAATTTAGAAGTAGTCCGGGAGGCGCTGGGACTCAGAAACGTGCCTCTGGGGCACAACTCCCTCCCCATTTTTCTCCGTGGGGATTAGGCTCCGTTCATTCCTTGTCTCGGCTGCATTCTCCCAGCTCACCTGCTCGGGTTGCAGAGGGCAAGCCAGCATGTGCGGATCGAGGAGGTGCTTGTATTTCCCCACGCAGGTGTGTAGTCACAACCTAGCCCAAAGTCGTGATCCAGCTCCCCCGGCAGTCAGTGGAAAGGCTCCCATTGCTCTATCCTCATTTCCATTTCTGCAATTCTTGATGGCAAAAGGAAGAAAAAAAAAATCAGTCCCTTTCCCATTTCTCTAGATGGGACTCCAGCCAGTGAGAGGGTGTGAAGAGTCAGGCCTGAGAACCCACAACCCCAGGTGGAGCCCGGATTACCAGACAGCAAGTTACCTTTGCTACTGTAAATTGGCAATCCCGATCTAGGTATCAGAGGTACGACAGCTTGCAACACGGGCAAAGGAATGGAGTCAAAAAGGCGAAACAGCCAAACAGCGGAGATAGGGCTGTGCTGCAGAGTTGAGATTTGGAGCTGGATCCAAACTTTCCCAAAGTCGAGGGTGGTTCAGACACAAGGTTTTTGATTTGGCCTGTTATAGAGACACTAGTGGCGGAGGTTGGATCTGGCTCCAAACTTGGCCAGAGTCCAAGGCTGTTCTAGGTCAGGGTTTGGCTAGCAACACATATCACACAGTCCTTCAGAACCGCTGTTCCCTACAGAGTTCGGTTCTGAGGGTTCTGCAGAAGCTGTACGGAGCCGATGAAATGAACTAAGTGCACTTTCCAAGGTTACTTTGTTTCTTAAGCAGAGGTGGGGAAACACCTTTCCTGCTCTCCTTTCCTTGCTGGCCTGTGGTGCAAAGAAACGATATCCTCACCACCTTAATCACAGGCGGTTTGCGCCCTACCCCACTGCACGTCTCAACGGGCATCCTCCTAATCGGCTGAGTCACACCCCTGCCTCCACAGGCCACAGTTGGGTCAATGTCTGCTGGTGTGTCTGCTGAGGAAAAAGAGCCATTTTGGTCTCCGTGGCCATGCGTTTGCTGGGTCCCCTTCTGGGCACTGAGTTTTTACGTATGACCTGCACGCATGTGTATCTAGATCACAGCATCTACCACGCCTGTTGCACTGGTGTCAGTGGGACCTTGGTAGCAATCCATCCGCAGTCTCTTTCTCTGCAGAAGTACTCAATGTGTCACTGCGTCCTATGTCAAATCCAGCAGAAACCACTATGTTAAAAAGTTCATGCTAAGAGCTCGTCCATTCTACAGCACTAAGGAATGTTTGCAGAATTCCCCTGTTCCCGGAAGAAGTGGAAGAAAAGTTTGTTTGTTTTTTTAATGAATTGAATGTTTTATTTTATTTTAATTTTTTGCCATTCATGTTGCACACAGACTCTGGTTGCTGGGGCTTGGAAAGGATCTCAGCACGCTGAGAGCTGTTGTCCGACATCACCTCTTCCTATTGGGCTGGGAACAGGAGGTGTTTAGGAAGTTGCAAGTCTTTCAAAGGACACTTAATAGCATGAGTCTCTTCAGGTTAGTTGAGAGAAGAGCAAAGAGACAGTGCCCCTGCTAACAATCTTCTCCACAGTTCTGTTCTGTTGGGTAGTTAAAGAAATCACAGCCTCCTAACCGGTGCATAATCTTTTTGTATGGAGTTCCATGTTTGTAATGTTAGCCTCCAGTGCATCTTGGGACGACCAAGAAGTCATTAGATCTATTCTATCCAGCCAGTTTTAGCCTTTTTTATTTTTTCTTTTACTATAAAAAAAAGGTAGATCTTTCCCATCTACACAACCTCAGAAGAAGCAGGCTCAAATCCATTTCTCCGCACGGAGCCTGTCCAGGGAACTCCTGCTTTACTTGCACGTGTGAACGTCGTAGACTCGTATGCACTCCTGGCAGCTGACATAGCAGCACCAGTGGAAGATACAGTGGCACTTCTCTTTCCGTTTCTCAGTCCTTGTGTTGTGCCCGCGGCCGCAGCACAGAAGGTCGCATCCGTCGATCCCGTGGGAGGTGACGTTGCAGATCCGGTCGCGGGTCCCAAAGGAGCCCGTCTCGGGGTTCGGCTCACAAAAGTTTGGTGAGTTCTCATAGTAAACCAGGTCTCTCTCAGTTGGGGCCTTGAAGAAGTTGTACTTGGGCCTGAGTGTCTCGACCCAGCCACGGGACTCCCGATGCTTCTCCACCACCATTTCAGAAGCGCTGTCGTATTTGTCCTTGAGATAGTCACCGATGACCCTGAAGTCTGGCTGGGACCACCAGCATGTCTTCACCTCACAGCTGCCTGACAGACCATGACATTTGCACTTCAGATGCATGTGATCAATAATGGACTAGAAAAGAGAGAAAAAAGGGAGAGGGAAACTATTAGCCCATAATATGAATCAAAAATACATTCTGTTATTTACCTAGCACTTCTCATCCCAAAGAATTCCAGGCAGAGTTCCTCAGCTGGTGTAAATCAGTTTAGCTTCATTAACTACAATGATATACACCAGTCAGGGATTGGATGTGGTCTGCATAAAGTGCTTTCAATCATGAGTGAAGTCATTCCTGTACCTGTGTGTGTAAATATTTCTATAGCTATATTCACACACAAAGACCACTTTGCTCAGGAGTGAAATGCAGCCACCTCTGAGGTGCAATACTGCAGCTTTTTAACGGCACTTAGCCAGGCTAAACGATACTTTGGGACAGGGAATGAAGAAGGATTCATAAGCCGATTTAAACTGCAGGGAGAATTCACGGGTGAAATGTGCTATGATTATCCAAACTACAATTTAGCCCGGTCATCAGAGCTCCCTTTTCTTGCAAAAGAGACTTGAGTCAAGGAGGAGAGTGTCACCCACTGAATCACCAATGCCACTTCCTGCTGCACCCTAGGATTTTCTTCACCGGCCTCTCAACAGTGTGTTGAGCAGGTCACACCTTAACAGCTGAGAGCACAGCTCACAGTCTTGCCAACTCTTGCAATTTTATCACGTTGGTAGTTGGTGTTTTCCTTAAAGCCCCAGCTCCTGGAGGCATGTGAATAGGCGAGGATCTAAAACAAAAAGTAAGTTTCTAGCCTCCTCCGCCCCCTAGGTTGCTAAAGGTGCAGAAACTAGTAGGTAAATAAAAAGAACACAAAATGTATGATTATTTTTTAAGCCAGTCTCATGATTTGAGAAGCCTGACTCTTGAGTTTTTTGAAGGCTTGGTGTTGGCAATGCTGCATCTACGGGCGGCATGGTTACCAAATGGAGCGGGTGAAATTCAGTCCTGGCCTAAATGGAAGAAATCACCATTGACTTCAATGAGACTTATGCTTGCCTCACCCATGGCTGAAATTGATCCAAAGATTTCCACAGCACTGCTCACCACCTGATACAATTTACTCAATAAGCTGTGTTATTCAGAGCTGATCAGCAAATTTCTGAATGCATGAACAGACTAGTACCAAGCTAAGTCCAAAAGATTTGCCATGAATCAGCAACTACACTGTGTGCTCAACGTTTTTTGGGTGGGTTTTTTTTTGGCCAGGTAGGCAGCTTCATTCATTGCCAAGGAGATTGTAATTAGCGATGGGAGAACCGCAAAATGTCTGGTTCATATAATCATCCAAATCTCCGTCAAAGCTTTTGGTCTGGAGATTGGATTTGAATTCTTATGAAAATTGGTTCAGACTTCCCCTTCTGCTCAGTTTTATTAGCTGGAAATACTTGAATCCGGAGGATTGGAACTTGTGCACCTAATGAGTGTTAGCACGGTGTGAATGAAAAACGTATGCTATTTCTGAAGCAACAGGATTTCAGTTTTAATGTTCTGCCATTTTCTCTCTGATCTGTGATATTTGTAAGGGGCCTAAAACTGGATCGGCGTCTTGAGGTTGGACCGAAGATGAAGATAGCCCGTAGAAGAGCCTAAATGGTCACGGTTGAACTTACAGCTAATATTGTATCTTTTTATTGATTCCCATTATGAGACAAATCCCTCATTTCCATCCTACCCAACCCTGTGGCTGTACTCTTTATCCCTGTCTTTTACGGCCATCAGAAATGCTGAGTAACCCATGGTACCCAGGACCCGATGGACAACTTTATGTCAAATGACCACTGGCGATACGTCTTGCTTCCCTCTTCTGCTATTTAGTTGTTGCGTCCCTCATTTTGTGGTGGGACTTCATCTTGAATTTTAAAGGTCTGTGCTCCACATCTCGGGCCAGACTCTTAGCTGGTGTAGACTGGAATAACTCCATTGGCTTCAATGGAGCTTCACCCATCTCCATCAGTTGAGGATCTTGCTCTGAGGTTTTGGCCTGTTCTGGATTGTGGTTACATACAGTAGTGGAACTCTATAATGGAGGAGTGACTACTTTGTAGTCATATGTTTCTATGGAAGTGAACAGGCCCCATTCCTTCCCCCATTGTCAATAACAACTTAATAAGGTGTCAAGTATCAGAGGGATAGCCGTGTTAGTCTGAATCTGTAAAAAGCAACAGAGGGTCCTGTGGCACCTTTGAGACTCAAAGTCTCAAAAGTGCCACAGGACCCTCTGTAACTTAATAAGGGAGTAGGATCAGGTTAAGGTATTTTGATTCTATGATTTAATGAAGTTTGGTCCCTATACAGGAGAAACCAGGAGCTCTCTGTAGGGGGGAGAGAACAGGAAGCAACTTTTGTGAGGCATATAGTGGGGTGAGGGTTGGAGAAGTTAGCTCCAAGCCAAGAAAGTTTCCTGGTGGTGCTAGGAAGCAGGTGCGCTGGGTGGACAGGCTGAAGCCTTGTCCTGAAATTGCTCAGTTGACAGCAAGCCCTTTTCCCCATGGCAGGTTGGTGCTAACCCCAGGCACTGAGAGTAAATGTGGGACTATTTTAGGCACCTGCTAGGCCTGAAGAGGCACAGAAACCAGGCTGTGAGCACAGGGAAGTCTGCATGGGATGACCATCCTCTTAGTTTTCATTTGTACTGAACCTAAGATCTTCAGAGCTGAGCACATGAGCTTCCATGGCTTGAACTAACAGGCTAAGGCCCAAATCCTCAAAGGCATGCCCTCAATGGGCGTTAGGCACCTAAATGCCTTTGAGGATCTAGGCCTAAGACCCATAGCTGGCAGCTATAGCAGACTCTCATCCTCTGTGGATCGGGCACAGAGGGGAATCTATAACACACACTGGGAAGTAGGGGGCTACAATGTTGAACCCAGTTCACCTGAGGTTCTTCTTGCTGTTCACCTAGGATTTTTGGGGGTGGAAGGAAATGTTTTTAGGGGCTCAATAAAATGAAACCGCATGGCCTTACTGTTCTCCCAGCTTCGTTGTTGTGCCTGTTCATGGCTGACCGAGCATCCGGCCTGTTCTCCCGGGCGTCCGCGAACTCTCGAGACACCATGGTCCCAAACTCCACGTCCTCACTGCAGCCTCCCCATTTCCAGCCTTCCCCGGGGGGCCCCTTGTGGCGGGTATCGCAGCCGCAGATGGTGGCTGAGCCCTCGGCGCAGGATCTGGTCACCGCAAAAGCAACACCCGCGGAGGCGATGGCGTGGACAAAGGCCGACTCCCTGGTAGCTGTGGAAGAGGGAAGGATGCAGGGATCTGTTACTGAGTGGTGAATATGAGTGACCCTTCCCAACGGAATGACATGAGCACCTCCTCTGAAGAACACAGCAGCAGGCTAGGAAACCCGCCTCCTGGCTTAAGAATCCCATTTCCAGGCAGGGCCATTTCCAGCACTGGAAGACACAATGAATCAGGGCAGGACCTGATTCAACACCCACTGAAGTCAGTGGAAAGTCTCCATCCAATGGACTTTGGATCAGGCCCTAGCAAATGGCCAAATGGGGCACTCTGAGGCCACGTCTACACTACCCGCCAGATTGGCGGGTAGTAATCGATCTATCGGTGATTGATTTATCGCGTCTCATCTAGACGTGATAAATCGATCCCCAAATCGATGCCCATGCTCCACCTCGGCAGGAGGAGTAAGCGGAGTCAACGGAGGAGCCTTGGTGGTCGACTTGCCGCCATGAGGATGGCCAGGTAAGTCCAACTAAGATACTTTGACTTCAGCTACGTGAATAGAGTAGCTGAAGTTGCGTCTCTTAGATCGATCCCCGCCGCCCCCAGTGTAGACCAGCCTTTAGTTCCAGCATCCAGCACTGATTCAGATACACATAGACTGGGCCCCAATCACCCCTGGGGAAGGGGAGACCTCTCTTTGCTGCCAGACTCCACTCTCTGGCAATGGAATCCAGGCCAGATAAACCATACACTTTTCAGAGCCCTGTGACTAGCCCAGACTTTTCAGGGCTCTGCAAATGGTGCGGCTGGTTCCATATCATGTTGAGGACTGCTGATGGTTGGCAGCTGGGAAAACACCAGGACTGCCTGCTATTCCAGCAGTCCGCTTCCCTCACCATGCATACCAAGTGTCATCCTCTTCATCTTGCCTTGAAACACACTCTTTCTGCTACCCGATCAGCTCACACGGATGCTGCGTCCAATATACTGCGTCTTATAGAATCACAGAAATGTAGGGCTGGAAGAGACCTCGAGAAGTCACCAAGTTCAGCCCCCTCTGCTGAGGCAGGGCTGACTATTTCTAGACCATCGCTGACAGATGTTTGTCCAACCTGTTCTTTAAAACCTCCAGTGACGGGGATTCCACAACCTCTCTTAGAAGCCTATTTCAGAGTTTAACTACCCTTATAGTTAGAAAGTTTTTCCTAGTATCTAACCTAAATCTTGCAGATTAAGCCCATTACTTCATGTCCCACCTTCAGTGGACTTGGAGAATAATTGATCACAGTCCTCTTTATAACAGCTCGTACCATAGCTGAAGACTGTTATCAGGTTGCCCCTCAGTCTTCTTTTCTCAAGACTAAACATGCCCAATTTTTTAACCTTTCCTCAGAGGTCAGGTTTTCTAAACCTTTGATCAATTTGATTGCTCTTCTCTGGACTCTCAACAATTTCTCTGCATCTTCCCTAAAGTATGGGCACCCAGAAGTGGACACTGTGCTCCATTTGAAGCCTCACCAGTGCCAAGTACAGCCGGACAATTACCTCCCATGTCTTATGTACGACACTCTTGTTAATACGCCCCAGAATGATATTAGCCTTTTTTTTTGCAGATGCATCACATTGTTCACTCTCATTCAATTTGTGATCCACTATAACTCCCAGATCTTTTTCAGCAGTACTACCAACTAGCCATTTATTGCTCAATCTGTAGTTTTGCATTTGCGTTTTCCTTCCCAAGTGAAGTACTTTGCACTCTGCATTTGAGTTTTCCTTCCTAAGTGAAGTACTTTGCATTTGTCTTTATTGAATTTCATCTGTTGAATTCAGACCAATTCTCTGCATTGTCAAGGTCATTTTAAATTCTAATCCTGTCCTTCAACTTGAATATATCTAACTTAACTAAATATTCTTTAACCTGTTCTTTCCCTCTTTTGGCTTGCATTCCTTCCCCTTTGTTGTTAATTCTAATTGTGTTGAGTATCTGAACATCATTAACGTTTTTCATGAAACTTGTAGCAAAATAGGCATTCAACTCATTAGCCTTCTTAATGTCATCCATAATAACTCTCCTTCTCTGCTAAGGAGAGGACCTACATTTTCTTAGTTTTTTTCTTGCTCCTAATATATTTAAATAACCTCTTCTTGTTGCCTTTATGTCCCTTGCTAGATGTAACTTATTTTGTGTCTTAGCCTATCTGATTTTGTCACTACATGGTTGTTCCATTCTTTTGTACTCATCCTTAGCAATTCATCTATGTTTCCACTTTCTATAATATTCCTTTTTGATTTTGAGGTCATTAAAGAGTTCCAGATGGAGCCATATTGCCCTCTTACTGTGCTTCCTATCTTTCTATCGCACCAGAATAGTTTGCAGTTGTACCTTCAAAACTGCCTCCTTGAGAAACTGACAGCTTTCCTGAACAACTTTTTCCCTTAGGGTATGTCTACACTACGAAATTAGTTCGAATTTATAGAAGCCGGTTTTATTGAAATCGGTTGTATACAGCCGATTGTGTATGTCCACACAATAAAATGCTCTAGGTGCTCTAGTCGGCAGACCTCGTCCACAGTACGAGGCTAGCGTCGACTTCCGGAGCATTGCATTATGGGTAGCTATCCCACAGCTATCCCACAGTTCCCGCAGTCTCTGCCGCCCCTTGGAATTCTGGGTTGAGATCCCAATGCCCGGATGATGCAAAACAGTGTCGCGGGCGGTTCTGGGTACATGTCGTCAGGCCCCTCCCTCCCCCGTCACAGCAACGGCAGACAATAGATTCGCGCCTTTTTATCTGGGTTACCTGGGTTACCTGTGCAGACAACATGGAGCCCGCTCAGCACAGCTGAGCTCACCATCACCATATGTCCTCTGGGTGCCGGCAGACGTGGGACTGCATTGCTACACAGCGGCAGCTGCTAACTGCCTTTTGGCGGTAGACGGTTCAGTAGACTGGTAGCCTTCATCGGCGATCTGGGTGCTGGCAGCCGTGGGGCTTGCCTTTTGGCAGTAAATGGTGTATTATGACTGTTAGCCGGCCTATTACAAGTCGGGTCATCGCACGTTAGCAGAGTCTTCCCTGAGCAGCAGCTCGTGCAATAGGCCTGAAGACCATCGTCATACACCGCCCAGTATTTGCTGCCAAGCACCCAGAAAGATGCCGAGGGCTATCAGTCACGCTGCACCGTCGTCTTAAGATGTAAAAAATAGATTTTCTCTGTATTCATTTGCTTCCCCCTCCCTCCGTCAACAGGGTTTTCAGTTTAATCTTTGGGGGGGACCAGTCTGTGACAGTTGTTTGTGTCTCTCCCTGATGCACAGCCACCGTTCTTTATTTTAATTCCCTGTGCCTGTACGCCATGTCGTCACTCGGCCCCCCTCCCTCCTTCCCCTAGGCCGTCAGATACTACGTTTGCGCCACAGCTCGAGCCGAGAAGCGGTTCGCACCTTTTCTTTGAATTCTGGGTTGAGATCCCAATGCCCGGATGATGCAAAACAGTGTCGCGGGCGGTTCTGGGTACATGTCGTCAGGCCCCTCCCCCCTCGTCACAGCAACGGCAGACAATAGATTCGCGCCTTTTTACCTGGGTTACCTGTGCAGACAACATACCACGGCAAGCATGGAGCCCGCTCAGCTCAGCTGAGCTCACCGTCACCATATGTCCTCTGGGTGCCGGCAGACGTGGGACTGCATTGCTACACAGCAGCAGCTGCTAACTGCCTTTTGGCGGTAGACGGTGTAGCATGAGTGATAGCCGTGGGGCTGGCAGCCGTAGTGCTGCATTGCACCAGCCCCTTGCAGGCGATGGTATATTATGACTGGTACCCGTCGTCGTCGTACTGGTATGGCTGTCAATCATGGCCACCTGGGCAGACATGCTACTGTTTCGATGATGACGGTTACCAGTCATAATATACTATTTTCTGCCAATTGCCCAATATTGTCTGCTAAGCACCCAGAAGAGGCCGAGGGCGATGCTGGGTGCTGGCGGACGTGGGGCTGGCAGACGTGGGGCTGCATTGCTACACAGCAGCAGCCCCTTGCCTTTTGGCAGATGATGGCATATTATGATTGGTATCCGTCATCGTCATACTGGTATGGCTGTCACTCATGCTGCAGCGTCGGCTGCCACCTTAAGATGTAAAAAATAGATTTGTTCTGTGTTCATTTGCTTCCCCTTCCTCCGTGAAATCAACGGCCTGCTAAGCCCAGGGTTTCCAGTTTAATCTTTGGGGGGACCATTCTGTGTGACAGTTGTTTGTGTTTCTCCCTGTTCCTGTACCTGTACGCCATGTCGTCACTCGGCCCTCCCTCCCTCCCGCCCTCCTTCTCCTGGTCCATCAGATACTACTTTCGCGCCTTTTTTCTGACCAGGCGCCATAGCTAGCACTGGGATCATGGAGCCCGCTCAGATCACCGCGGCAATTATGAGCACTATGAACACCACGCGCATTGTCCTGGAGTACATGCAGAGCCAGAACATGCCAAGGCGAAACCCGGACCAGGCGAGGAGGCGATTGCAGCGCGGCGACGAGAGTGATGAGGAAATTGACATGGCCATAGACCTCTCACAAGGCACAGGCCCCAGCAATGTGGAAATCATGGTGTTACTGGGGCAGGTTGATACCGTGGAACGCCGATTCTGGGCCCGGGAAACAAGCACAGACTGGTGGGACCGCATCGTGCTGCAGGTATGGGACGATTCCCAGTGGCTGCGAAACTTTCGCATGCGTAAGGGCACTTTCATGGAACTTTGTGACTTGCTTTCCCCTGCCCTGAAACGCCAGGATACCAAGATGAGAGCAGCCCTCACAGTTGAGAAGCGAGTGGCAATAGCCCTGTGGAAGCTTGCAACGCCAGACAGCTACCGGTCAGTCGGGAATCAATTTGGAGTGGGCAAATCTACTGTGGGGGCTGCTGTGATCCAATTTGCCAGGGCAATGAAAGACCTGGTGATAGCAAGGGTAGTGACTCTGGGCAACGTGCAGTCAATAGTGGATGGTTTTGCTGAAATGGGATTCCCAAACTGTGGCGGGGCCATAGACGGAACCCATATCCCTATCTTGTCACCGGAGCACCAAGCCACCGACTACATAAACCGCAAGGGGTACTTTTCAATGCTGCTGCAAGCCCTGGTGGATCACAAGGGACGTTTCACCAACATCAACGTGGGATGGCCGGGAAAGGTACATGATGCTCGCGTCTTCAGGAACTCTGCTCTGTTTCGAAAGCTGGAGGAAGGGACTTTCTTCCCGGACCAGAAAGTGACCATTGGGGATGTTGAAATGCCTATCGTGATCCTTGGGGACCCAGCCTACCCCTTAATGCCATGGCTCATGAAGCCATACACAGGCAGCCTGGACAGGAGTCAGGACCTGTTCAACTACAGGCTGAGCAAGTGCCGAATGGTGGTGGAATGTGCATTTGGACGTTTAAAAGCGCGCTGGCGCAGCTTACTGACTCGCTCAGACCTCAGCGAAAAGAATAGCCCCATTGTTATTGCTGCTTGCTGTGCGCTCCACAATATCTGTGAGAGTAAGGGGGAGACATTTATGGCGGGGTGGGAGGTTGAGGCAACTCGCCTGGCCGCTGATTACGCGCAGCCAGACACCAGGGCGGTTAGAGGAGCACAGCAGGGCGCGGTGCGCATCAGAGAAGCTTTGAAAACGAGTTTTGTGACTGGCCAGGCTACTGTGTGAAACTTCTGTTTGTTTCTCCTTGATGAACCCTCCAACCCCCCCCCCGACCCGGTTCACTCTACTTCCCTGTAAACCAACCACCCCACCCCACCCTCCCCTCCCCTCCCGCTTGCAGAGGCAATAAAGTCATTGTTTTTTCACATTCATGCATTCTTTATTAGTTCCTTACAGAGGTAGGGGGATAATTGCCAAGGTAGCAGGGATGGGTGGGGGAGGAGGGATGGAAAAGGACACACTGCATTTTAAAACTTTAACTCTTATTGAAGCCCAGCCTTCTGATGCTTGGGCGATCATCTGGGGTGGAGTGACTGGGTGGACGGAGGCCCCCCCACCGTGTTCTTGGGCGTCTGGGTGACGAGGCTATGGAACTTGGGGAGGAGGGCTGTTGGTTACACAGGGGCTGTAGCGGCGGTCTCTGCTCCTGCTGCCTTTCCTGCAACTCAACCATACGCTCGAGCATATCACTTTGATGCTCCAGCAGACGGAGCATTGCCTCTTGCCGTCTGTCTGCAAGCTGACGCCACCTATCGTCTTCAGCCCGCCACCTCTCCTCTCGTTCATGTTGGACTTTTCTCATCTCCGACATTGACTGCCTCCACGCATTCTGCTGTGCTCTATCAGCGTGGGAGGACATCTGCAGCTCCGTGAACATCTCGTCCCTCGTCTTACGTTTTCTCTTTCTAATGTTCACGAGCCTCTGCGAAGGAGAAACATTTGCAGCTGGTGGAGGAGAAGGGAGAGGTGGTTAAAAAAGACACATTTTAGGGAACAATGGGTACACTCTTTCATTACAAGGTCGCATATTTCGGCTTGCAGGCAGCCATCGTAGGCCACAGTGTTTTGGCTTATTTAACCTTCTTAACATGCGGGAAAGGTTGCAAACAGCAGCGCATTTCCCATCTCAAGGATGAATTGGGTTGTCCATTTAAAATGGGGTTTCAATGTAAAAGGAGGGGGCTGCAGTTTCCCGGTTAACATGCGGCACAAACACAAGTAAACCACCCCCCCCACACACACACACACGATTCTCTGGGATGATCACTTCACCCCTCCCCTCCACCGCATGGTTAACAGCGGGGAACATTTCTGTTCAGAAGAGCAGGAACGGGCGCCTCTGAATGTCCCCTTAATAAAATCACCCCATTTCAACCAGGTGACCGTGAATGATATCACTCTCCTGAGGATAACAAAGAGAGACAAGGAATGGATATTGTCTGCATGCCAGCAAACACCGGGACCATACGCTGCCATGCTTTGTTATGCAATGATTCCAGACTACGTGCTACTGGCCTGGCGTGGTAAAGTGTCCTACCATGGCGGACGGGATAAGGCAGCCCTCCCCAGAAACCTTTTGCAAAGGCTTTGGGAGTACATAAAGGAGA
>NC_048299.1:5798120-5897309 GCF_013100865.1 Trachemys scripta elegans | reverse complement strand
AATTGACAGGAACAGTGGCTGAACAGCACCTCCAAAAATCAAAACAATTTGCTCTCATGCGAAAATGATGGGTCAAGACCTGGAATGCTCTAGCTAATTACCTGCTGTCAAAATAACCTGCGATAAACATAGGTAACCTGACCCACTGGATGGAGGTAGACCAGTAGAAGGGGGCTGGGTATATGTTACTATATTGTTCCTACAGAGGAAAAAAATCTATCTATCTATCTATCTATCTATCTATCTATCTATCTATCTATCNCAGAGGAAAAAAATCTATCTATCTATCTATCTATCTATCTATCTATCTATCTATCTATCTATCTATCTATCTATCTATCTATCCCCATATGCCCCCCCCATCGTCTTGTATGAAACCCTTTTAATCTAACCCCCTTAAATCTATTATTTAAAACCTCGTGAATCTTGTTTATATCGCCATGCACAATTTGCCTACCCCCAAACTCCACCAGTTATTTAACTCCTGCTTTGCCCAATGATTCAATGCCCCTGGAATGTTTTAGAGAAAGGGGTTGTGTGCATATGTTTGTAACTGCGATTAGCAGAGATACAGTATGTCCATTGTGACAAGACAAGAATCTTTAATTAAAGAGGGCTTGGAAGGCGAAAAGGGGCTGCAGGAATCACTGGGTGAAACTCTCTCTGGCCTGTGGGATGCAGGAGGTCAGACTAGATGATCATAATGGTCCCTTTTGCCCTTAAAAGCATTATGAACACCAATTCCGCTGGTCAATGGGATAGCTGGGGGGAAAAAATGTATTCTGTGATCAGGAGCAACCTCCTCTAACAAAAGGATCGCCCTAGCCCACCTGAGAATGGAATGTGAGGCTCCATCCAACGGGCCTGATCGCTTTTGACAGCCCCCCTCGACACTGCCTGGTTGGTATGGCAAATCGTCCTTATTACCTGCTGGGGTGAATGAATCCCCTTTTGTGCTAGCACTGTCACGCTGCATTAGACTGACAATGGCCCAAGATATTTTATATGAAATTCGCCCTCACTAGTGATTAGCTAGGACCAACTAAGTCATAGCAACCTAGAACTATGCATTGGCCGGGCCCCGTTGTCGGCCGAAAGGGAAATCCCTATTCAAACGGTTTAATAAAACAATCTAAAGGGCGTGTGAATCGTGAAAAGCATTTTCACTTTTCTCTTTAGCTTAATCTCATGGTCGCTGGGATATTGTGCTCAGAGCAGTCCCCAGCAGGGTGCGGGCTAAGGTCCCCCATCAGCCCTTTTTACAGCCTCCTTTTCTGCGAGTTAATGATATACCGGTGTGATTGCCTCCCGCAGCAAGAAGCAACACGCATTTGATGAAAAGGATGGCCCTCCTAACACATCCTAAATGGTAACAATTTCTCATCCAGAGGTCGCAGGTCATAACCTGGATTTTGTGACACCGCCCAGCTCCTTTTCAAAGTCGGGTTAAAGCTGCAGGCTGCTCCGAGACCCTGAGGCACTCACACAAAGTTAGCTGAAGGCTCCCCGCTCCACTTGAAGCACAATTTTAAGGTTCAGACGCAATTGGATTGCTCAGTTTTTGGGACCCAACCTAGAGTTTGCTCCTCTTTTCTCCCCCCTGTTTGGACCCACCCAGGTTGCAAGGCAGAGAAAGGGAGAGAGACCTTTGTCTGCTCGGAGGATAATCTCATGCTCCTTGTATATTTAGAGGGCTAGCTGCTGCGCCCCCTGCACCAGGCCGAGTAGCCCGGCTTGGCATGCAGTGTTCATTGGGGGCTAGATTCTGTTCCAAGCTGTGGGCTGGCAACAAAGCTGGTGCTGTTCCCGCAGCTGAGGGTTTTAGTCCCTGCCACTCCTGTGTCCGCATTCCACGGGGCAGCATAACCAGTTCTCAGTAGCAGAGCATCGAGCCAGCCGTGTCTCTGTTCCTTCCTATTCCAGCTCCAAACGTCTGCTTTTGGCGGGGGACGGACTGGCCTTCGCAGCATGCAGATGATGCAGGCCTCTGGCACGGGCTCCCCAGATACTGACCCCATGCAGAGTGGAGCTGCTGAATCTGGGACTTTCCATGGCTGCACCTGAGTGCAATTCATTTAAATGGCTGCAGATTCTCCTCTCCCCCCCCCCCCGCCACCGCCGCCCCCGCCACCCCTTTTATTTAGGTCCTTTCTGTCATTCCCTAACCCCAGCCTGGGGAGTGGGGAAAGGCAGGTGCTGCGGGAGCATCAGAAGGTTTAGATCAGGCTGGGTGCTTGTCCATCCTTTACCTAAACAGCAGAACCCTTTGTGTCTGCAAATTGAGACTGGAAATCCCCAGGGAACAAGCCCTCTCATGAAATCTCCTGCAGCCTGGCTCCCACTCTTCCCCCCCCCGCCAGAGTTCAGAGGCACGGGAAAATGAATCAGAAGGGGAAAGTAATAAATGAGCTTTTTCCAACCACCAGAAAAGTTTGGGCGACATGTCAAAGTGGGGAGGTTCCCGTGGTGTTTAGCATTTCAATATTCTTATCGGATGCTCTTCTAACAGAGACGCTGTAGGAGGAACGCAGGAATCGCTGGGAGAAACTGGAGGACTTGTGTCATGCGGGAGGCCAGAGTAGATGAACATAATGATCCTCCTTCTGGCCTTAAAAATCTATGAATCTGGGTTATCCAGTCTGGTTTATGTCTCCTAGGGGATGCTTTTGAAAAGCAGTTTCAACTAGCTTTTGTTCTGGACGTGAGCAGTGTGTTTCCATTAGCATTCTAGTAGGAATTGTAAGCAATTTGGGGCCAAGACTGTCTATTTTATGTTGTGAGTGTACAGAACCTAGCACAATACGGCCCTGATCTGTGATGGGAGCCTCTGGTGCTACTGTGGTACAAATAAAATAACAACGATAGAGCTGGGCAAATATTGAAACAAAGGTTGCATGACCATCCCTTTGAATAAAACAGGGAAATCATGTTTATGGTGTTCATGGCCCATTTAAATTACTTTCTGCAAAATTAACGCTTGCAAAATGACTTTTGGGAAGTGTCACAAATGCTTGTGCAAATAGGCATTTGATGAATAATCAGGCTGGAATTGTTCCCAATCTCTGAAAGGTCTTTAGCATTCTTGAGTGTGCTTTCGTGGGCTTCAGAGTCGTCCAGTCAGGGAGGGGAAAAGTTACCATGTGACTTAGGTGTTCTTCTTCACACAGCACACAGTCAACTTGTGGAACTCCTTGCCTGAGGCGGTTGTGAAGACTAGGACTATAACAGGATGTAAAAGAGAACTGGATAAATTCATGGAGGTTAAGTCCATTAATGGCTATTAGCCAGGATGAGTAAGGAATGGTGTCCCTAGCCTGTTTGTCAGAAGGTGGTGATGGAGGCAGGAGAGAGATCCCTTGATCATTATCTATTAGGTTCACTCCCTCTGGGGCACCTGGCATTGGCTAATGTCGGTAGACAGGATAGTGGGCTAGATGGACCTTTTGGTCTGACCCAGTATAGCCGTTCTTATGTTCTTATATTCTTATGTGACTAATCACAGCATGTAACAGCCAATGAGGGGAAGGATGGTTTTGTGGTTTAGGCACTGGAGAGGAACTTGAGAGATCTGGATTCAGTTGCAGGCATGACCACAGACTCCAGGGGTGGCTCTATGTTTTTTGCCGCCCCAAGCACGGCAGTCAGGCAGGCTTCGGCGGCATGCCTGCGGGCAGTCCGCGGTCATGTGGATTCGGCGGTGTTTCTGCGGGTGATCTGCTGGTCCCTCGGCTTTGGGATACCTGCCGCCGAATTGCTGCCGAAACTGCGGGACCAGCGGACCTCCCGCAGGCATGTCACCGAAGGCTGCCTGACTGCCGCCCTCACGGCGACCGGCACGCTGCCCCCCGCAGCTTGCCGCCCCAGGCATGCGCTTGCTGCGCTCGTGCCTGGAGCTGCCCCTGACTGACTCCCTGTGTGACTTTGTGCCAGTCACTTAAATCTATCTGTGCCTCAGATCCCCAATCTGTGAAATGAATAATGATGATATTTCTCTACCTCCTGGCCGTGAGGTGAGCGCAAGTTCCTTGGTAGTGGGGTGCTCAGATACAAAAAAGATGGAGGCCACGGATGTAATTAGACATAGAAATGGCAAACACTCAAAGCACTAGCCATGGTGTATATAGTTCACAAGCAATCTATAGGTCAGAGGTTCCCCAACTTTTCTTATGGCGTAGCCCCTTGCAGATCGAATCAGCTGCCCACGTATCCCTACCCATCTCATCACTGATACTGTGTTTGTTCTTCTTAATACTACCTGTCTTTAGCCATCTGTCCATATCTCACTCTTACAGATATGGTTACAGTGCGATGAATACCAAATAAATCTGTTAGTCTTTAAGGTGCCACCAGACTCCTTGTTGTTTTTGTAGATACAGACTAACACGGCTACCCCCTGATACTTGACAACCGAAAAAAACACCTTGACTAAATTCTGAGCTCAGTTATACTGGACAGATGCTGGGCAAATGAATCCATGCTGTACAGTGATTGGAGGTGAGGGCTTTGTATGTCAGGGTTTACATGGGTGGCTGGTGACCCGGCCGTTGGGGTAGGTGAGCCTCTGGCCCCTCCTTTTGTGCCCGAGGTCCTGCCCCTCCCTTTCCCCTTCTACCCCCCCTCTCCCACAGGAGCCCAGAGTATCCCCACCGTGCCCCCCACCCCAGTTCCAAGCGGCCGGGCGGTGTGGTCGCAGCGCCCCCAGCCCCGGAGCGCTGGGCGGGCAGTGCGGCCCCAGCGCCAGCCACCCTGAGTCCCCGCAGCAGACCGGCCAACCCAGCCCCAGCCAGCCTGTGACAGGGCAGAGCGCCTGGAACTGCAGGAAGGGGCCTGGGGTGGAGTATGGGCGAGGTCACGCCAGGCTGTTTGGGGAGGTACAGCCTCCCCCAGCCTATGATACCCGCTGCCCATTATCTGTGTTCTCATTGGTACATTTTGAAGTAAATTAACTACTATACTTCATATAACAAATTCCCACAGAGTTTTAAAGCTTCATCTGAGTAGCCTATTAGGAAAATGCAATAAATACAATGATTAATAAATAAAATCCACCATTATACAATCTCTCCCATGTACCCCGCAGAGATATCTCATGTACCCCCAGGATCACGCATACCACAGTTTGGAAACCCCTGATAGGTTGAATATGTTCTTTGAATTATGAGCATATTAATAACAATCAAAGCATGTGAATAATTTGCCAACAGAAAATGGGGCTACATTAATTGAATAAGTTGCCAACAAGTTTGCTCAGCTCTATTCTTAACCATCAGAGAGCAAATGCCAATGGGAGAGTACATGAAAGACTACATCTTCTGAACACAGCCAAGCCACCAAACCAATCAGCTGAGCAATTGGTCCGAACCCAACCAAATCACCAATGAAAAGAACTCAAACGGCTTCATCCTCTGCTGGAGAACATGGCAGGTCACCACCATGCACATGTCTGCTGCTGGTGCTTTTCACAGGTCCAAAGCTTGGTCACACAGGCCCAGATTCCCAAAGGCATTTAGGTGTCTAATTCTCATTGAAATCAATGGGAGCTAGGCAACAAATACCTTTGAGGATCTGGGCCACAAATACCAGAGTTTTCAGAAAGCCTTCAACATACATTGTGACCAAAAAACCAGCCTATGATGTTCTGAGAGACATTCCCCTAAAGCTACCAAACCTAAGGAGACATTTGCTCAGCATATTAACCATAGCAGCAGGGAAACCCATGGTGACGTAGCTCACAAGTGGAAAGCCTGCATTTACAACTTGGCTAAGCCAAACGGGTGAAATACTAGATATGGAGCAGGTCACGACTTGGAGTTAGACAGCCCCATACACAGGATGAGGAGAACTGGGCCTTAGCCAGTGTGGTAGTTGTAACAGCTCAGAAAGAGCCTCACACAACAATGACGTTAAACTAGAACTACCCGACATTGTGACAACACCTACGTATCCAAGCGTAACGTTCATGCTAACACCCCTTGTGTATAAAAGCTCTAAAACAACTAATTGCGGAGCCCATTTTGTGTAACAAAAAGACACAAAATATTTAAGCATATAATTGTGTGGGACATTAGAACACCAAACACCTGTTTCCTTCTCATCTATATACAAGTATAGCATGCACAAAGCCAGTACATTCACCCGCAAACATTCTTAGGAATGGCCTCTGTTGAATCACAGAACAAATACTGCTGAGATAAGGGTGGTGCAAGTTGAATTTTGCCTTGCCCCCAGGCCTCCTCTCAGTTCTGTTGCGGAAGAGCTGCTTCTGTTTGGCATGACGGTAGTGCAATCTGCATGCCAAGCCAATCCTGGTCAGAGCTGCCAGATGTAACAACTTCTAATCGTTATTGAGCAAGGCAGGATTTGAACCAGCAATCTAGAAACAAAGCCCTCAATAGACCACGATGGTCTCAACCATCCACTCTTCCTTAGTAGGAAATTGCTGTGCAAGCAAAGGATACCAAAAACAAAAGTGTAAGATCTCCAGACAGTCCTTCATCACTTTAAGGCCTTGTCTACACTATGGGGGGGGGAGATCAATCTAAGTTATTCAGCTTCAGCTACGTGAATAACATAGCTGAAGTTGACGTACTTAGATCCAACCACACTACGCAATGTCAACTGGAAACGCTCTCCCGTCAACTCCCTTGCACTTCTCTTTCAGGTGGAGTACCGGAGTCAACAGGAGAGCGATCGGCAGTCGATTTAGAGGGTCTTAGATCCACTAAATCGACCGCCGATGCATTGATCACCACGTGTCGAACCCCCGATAAGTGTAGACAAGGCGTTAGTCATAGCAAGCAGGTCTTACCAATCTTGGCCTTCGGTATTCATCACCCACAATCTGCCTTTACTTGAACTCTAAAGTGGGAGCAATGCCCATCTTCTAACTACAGATGCAGAACTATCTTTTCAAGTTCCGTAACGCATTTGGTTTCCAACAGTGGTGGCCAACAGTGTGGTTGAAGCTATGCTGCAAATGCTAAATGACTAACCTGGAGAACACCCAGGCGTGGTTCCCAGTTCCAACCCTAGCTGAGGACGGGTTTTGTTGTTTAATGCAGGAACAAAGCCATGCACCCAGTCCTCCTACAATAGACACCTGGCGATTAAAGGCGTTCTGAAGGGAGCTGCTCAGTTCAGGCCTTTTCCTAGGGGGAGACACTTAACACCAGGGTGCTGGTGGGATGGGAAGACAGAGAACAGGATGCTGTGGGTGTTTATTTTGAAGAGGAAATTTAGGGTCTAGCAGCTGTGTCCTGATTTTCACAGCTCTCTTGTGTCCTGCCAGATTAACCTACAGGATGCCAAATAATAATAAAACTTTGCTGTTATGTAGGCTCCCCCCCCCACCATCCATTGATCCAAATGATATTAATTTTTTAGCCTTGCAACATCCCTCTGAGGAAGGTATTATTATACCGCTGGGTACGCTGAGAAACAGAAGGCTTGCCCTAGATCACCCAACAGGTCGGCAGAGATAAGACAGTGAATTTCTGACTCTCAGTCACTTTGTTCTTGGGGTCACTTTACTTTTGATCCCAAAGGACAAAACAGGAAGGTCATTATAATAATTCATAGTGCTTATACAGTGCTTTTCATGAGTAGATCTCAAAGCACTTTACAAAGCAGCCCAATAGCATTAGCCCCCGTCATAAAGGTGGTGAAACTGAGGCATAGAGAAGGGAAGTGACTTGACCAAGGTCACTTAGCAGGCCAGTAGCCAAGCCGAGAATAGACCCCAGGTTGCCTGAGTCCCAGTCCAGTGCTCTATCCATTAGCTCACACTGTGTCCCTCGGTACTGCCCCTTGGCGTTCACCTGGAGAGCAGCTGCGCAGACACCATATTTCAGCACCCAGACTTGTGTCTCCCATACTGCCTTGCCAGGTCACAGCTGATGCCACAGAAGCGGGTGGGGTTAGGGGTTGTAGCATTGGAGTGGGGAGGAGTGATAGATACCAGAGGACTGCTAACTAGGCAACACCACCAGCAATGCCACCCCAAGAATCCCCTTCTAAACGGGTTTCCTTCACTCCTGAGTATTCCTGCAGAAGTGCGATGGTTTATCCTGTATGCAGAGAGGTACCAGACCCATTTTTAAAAACTCAGACTGTAACTCATTAGACTGAAACTGCTTCAGTCTATCCTATAAATCCAAGTGCACCCGTTTAGGGAGTGATCCGATGCCCACTGAAATCGATGGAAAGACCCCCCACTGACTGCAATGGGAACTGGATCAGCCCCTTTGTTCTCCATCGCTGTCACTGGACAGGGCATTATTCTTCCGTTCCTGTCCGAAATGCGTGTTTAATGCTGTTGTGGGCTGTTAAACAGCTGCCACAACTCCCTACCAGAGGTGGTTGCACTTCAGTGGTGGCTGAAGTGAGGCCTGACTCCATATGCAACATGTACACGTGTGTAATTTATCCAGGGCCAGATCCTGCAGGGTGCTGAGCGTTGTCAGTTTTCACTGATTTTAGTGGGAGGTGAAGGCACTTGCCATCTTACAGGAGGCGCGCAGCACCGTAAGGATTAATAATTGGTGCACCTCACCTTGGCTGCCAGACAGCAACAAAACCAAAGCAATGCATTCTGGGATAGCTTGGGACGAAAGTCGCTAGCAAAGCTGCCATTGATATTAAACGTGAGGAACCTTGGTGGTGATGCTGCTGTGATGTGTCTACTAATGAGCAGGGGTATAGAATACGGCTATAACACCCGGGGAAATTTCTTGGCAAATTGGTTACTGAGTAAATCCAGCAAAGAGTCCTGTGGCACCTTATAGACTAACAGACGTATTGGAGCATGAGCTTTCGTGGGTCAATGCCCACTTCGTCGGATGCATGTAGTGGAATATTTATACCTGCCTCTGGAAATTTCCACTACATGCATCCGACGAAGTGGGTATTCACCCACGAAGGCTCATGCTCCAATATGTCTGTTAGTCTATAAGGTGCCACAGGACTCTTTGCTGCTTTTACAGATCCAGACTAACACGGCTACCGCTCTGATACTTGAGTAAATCCAGTAGCGCAACAGTGGGCCTGGTTCACCTCTGTCTGGTGTAAATCAGGTGGAACTCTGTTCGGGTCAATGGAGTTAATCCAGTGTAAATCCAAAAAGAACCAGGCACTGGCTGAGTCCATCATTATGGACACCACATCTTAGCTATACTTTATACAAACACTTTTGTTTATTTCAAGCATTGTTGTTATTATTTTGTATTACACTGCTGCCCCACCCCACTGAGGTCAGGGCCCCAGTGTGCTACGTGCTGTACAAACACAGAGTGAGAGACAGGCCCTGCCCTGAAGAGCTTAAAATCTAAACAGACAAAGGGTTAGAGAGGAAACAGAGGCACAGCAAAGAGACACACACAAGGTCACACAGCAGCTCAGTGACAGGACTGGGGGTAGAATCCAGGCCTCATGACTCCCACGTTAGTATCTTAGCCACTACAGCAGAGTTCTCATTTCAGTAATGCCCTTTAGGGTCTCTTCTCTCTCCATGGCTTTCCCTTCTTTTTCTATGCTCCCTCCTTTCATTTGTTTCCATCTCCCATGTTAATTCCCTTAATCCTGCAGGCATTCTGCATGTGCCCTCCGAGGGAACGAGAGTTGTAACATACGCATTCTTAACCCAATTTCTTTGCTTGCACAATTAGTGCTCATGTCTAACTATTTCTAATGCTGAATATTTAATATGGAAACTGTAATTAAAGTGTTATTCATTAAAGTATACCTGGGACAATTTTTTTTAATACCCAAAGGAAATATCCTAGTTAGAGGCTGAGTGCCAGAGAACTGTGCTGGGTTTCCCTCCCCTCCAAATCAACACAGCTTGGTTTGATATTATAAAGAATACGAGAAAGCCACCAAAATCACAATCCTATTTACAGGTATTGGCTCTGCAGGTGCAGAGACCAGTCCTGCAAGGTCACTGAAGTCAATGGGAGTTGAAGGTGCTCTGTGCCTTGCTTGGTCTCTCATGGGTTATACACCTAGAGCTCACTAGCTTATACACTTAGACCCAGATCCTCGGTCGGTGTACGTTGGCAAAGCGGGTTTGATTTAAGTGGAACTGCGCCAGCTGGTGCCAGCTGGGGATCTGGCCCCTTCTCCGCTCGGTGGGACTGTTCACGCAATCCTTCTAAACAGCTCAGTTCCGCGCCCCTTACTCATGCAAACAGTGCAGACTAACATGAGCAGTGCCAGACTTTCAGGAGTCAGAGTTGCAGGATTGAGGCTGGACCCCCGGAGATAGGGATTTGGAATTGTGGAGGGAGAACAGCTAAAACTTTGGGGGGGGGGGGGGGGGGGGACTGGAAAAGCACCCCAAATTTGGATGCTTATCCAAGGTTTATCTGAACTATCCAAAGCTCTTGGGCCTGCAAGTCTCATATGACCAGCTCACTTGTCAGATGTTTCAATATTCCCTTCTTCTAGCTGTCTGGGAAGTATCACAAGAAGAGCTTTTCTTGGGGCCTTTTCAGTTCAGGTCCAAGATGGAACAAAGCAGGGCAGAGGCAAGTGAAGTTATGAACAAGAAGAATAGTAAAAGGTTAGCTGGGCATTGTATTAATTTCTTAAAGCGTTCAGCTGTGGCATGGTTTGAGACTCGGGAAAAGGTTGAGATCAGTTCACTCACTCTCTAGTTCAGAGTGGGGTATGCGTTCAGAGACGTCTCCCAGCAGCTCTTCTGGGTGCTGTAGCAAGTCCAGGCAGAGCTTGTGGTTAAAGCTGCGTGGCCAGGAAATTTGGAGAGCTGGGATCACCTCTGAGTTCTACCACCAACATCTTTATGTTCAACACTTAGTCTCTCTAACTTTTAGAACAGGAATGATCACACACCCTTATCTCATAGTGAAGCTAAATCAATCCATGTGTGGGATGGGTTCAGGTGTTAGGAGGATAGGGGGGCATATACATAGGTGGAAAGAAGAAGTACAAAGATCTGAAAGCAGCTCTCATGGGGAATCTGGTTGGTACTAGGGGTTCATGCTTTTCCCCTTCGATATGTGTTCAAACCCCGCTCGGGTTGGACTAGATATTCTCCATTTAAGATTAATTTAAGACTGGTATAAGAACAGGGGATATCCCTTCACTACCATGAGCACCACATTTACTCACAATATATAGAAGACATAATAAAGGTTGTAAACCAGAAAAGACTTGGGAAGCCCAATGGCAGTTTTATGGGCCAGGAGATTTAAGGAGCGGGCCAAACTATCTGGGTAACGTAATAACCACGGTGCATCCATGTCTAGGGAGAGCTCATGTCTTATTTTATCTCACTTTCCAGGGTGGTCACAGAATCTTGTTCATTGATGTCTTCAGGGAAAGATACTAGGGTGACTGAGGTCTTGTGCTGGTATGTGAAATACATCTGTGTGGCAATAGCACAGCACTTCACACCCGGGGGCTGTTAGATATGCTAACACTGGTATGTTTCCAAAGCTTTGAGTGGGGGGTTTCAGCAGATCAGCCACCATTTGCTTTTTAAATGAGCGCAATAGAGATAAAGCCCACTGGCTCTTTGCATTGGGCTGCAGGATTGTATCGCCTAGTGTCTGTCACACTTGAGGATTCCTCGGGGAGGTGTTATTTTTGAGGCTGGATGGGCGGGATGGCAATGGGATACTGAGACTTTTCGCTGGTTCACATTGGGTTCAAGCTGGTAACAACTGAAAGTTGCTCCCATGGGCTGAATGTTTAGTAGCCTATGTGAAATGAGGGGTCCAGTTCCTTGGGGAGGGGCACCCGCATTGCAAACACACAGTTCCCACTAATTGTCAGCCATGGTAGAAGCCAAGGATTGAGTGGAGCAGAAGGTAGGAGCCTGAACTTCCCTTTCACCCTGAGAGGTGCTCCCTCCAGGGCAGGGCTGAGGAATGTTGGTAGGGTGCTGTACGGGAACCTTGAACTGCCAGGGCCTGCATTTCCCCTGTTCGGACAATAAACAGAGGACGCCAGTCTCTGAGGCACCACACACCAGCACTCAATACACTTGACAGCAGAAAAACAAAATACCAGTTGATTGCAGATTCTTAAAGTCAAAATTGGAGGAGGTGGAGGTTTTGTAGGGGGTCAAGCAAGTAGGCCAGGATTTCCTGGCCCTTTAAGCCTCACACATAAAGTTTCCTGTATCAATAGGCCCAACCCTAATGAGAGAAGCCAAATATATTTACAGCCATTGGTGAGAACAAGTTATCGGTCAACCCCATAAAAGGGGAATAACGCTCATTTAACAGCCCTGGAGTGCCTGACGCAGTGACCTCATGGAGTTACAACGCTGATGATTGCAGCCTCCTTGCGGAGAGCTGTAATGATGATGATTTCAGTGGGATTTTTTTTTTATTATTGTATCCTTCCTCCTTTTTAATAATTTTAATAAGACCCACGCTTGTTAAAATGTATACGGTTCTACAGCAACAGCCCAGCCGTTTACATCAATGCGACTGTGGCGTGTTGAGTTGTTACAGCAGAATATCACTGTTTTTTTTTTTTTTTTTAAATCAGGTTAACGTTGGAGAATTACATGGCCTCTCTTATTAAAATGTATTTTCCACCTTAGAGGTGGTGGCTAATGTCCCTGATGCCAAATGGGTCCGAAAATTTCGGGGGAGTCCCGGCAGCATAAAACTGGAGTGATACGGTAGTGAATTGGACCCAATAATGATTGATGGGAAGGTAACTTCTGGCAGTTAATGACTGGCTTGGTTTGAAGGCCTGAGGCCTTGAGGAGAGGCCTTGACTCTTTCAGTTGGTTATTTGTTGCCAGGAAAGGCCCAACCCACTTGCTGCTCCTTATTATCGTTGGAAATACCAAGCTGAAAACCAAGATGGGGCCAAGATTTGCTGAGCGATTTGAAAGCTTGTCTGGCATAGAGATGGGGTACATGAGAACAGGACTCCATTTTGTCTCCCACTTGATTTAGTAGACAGATTATGGTCAGATAGCATGACAAAACAGTTGTCCCCCTCCAACTCTTGCCAGTGCAAAGTAATCCCTGGTGTAACTCCATTGAGATCAATGACGTCACATCAGGAGTGCATTTGGCCCAGGTTTATTATTAATAGAGTGGGGTAAATGTACACAACTCTTTGCAGCCCCCTTAAATACCAGCACCTCACTTGCAGGAGCTAATCTAGACAAGGTAAGTCCAGTTCAGACATAAAAGGATGTTCCCTTCTGATAGAGAAGATACAGGACTTGGGTGTACTAACCACAGATGGAGTTGTCTATTTGGGAGGCTGGGTTCAAACAGACCCTTTGTTGTTACTTGTGATACAGTAGCTCCTAAACACCAACGCCCCATTGTGCTAGGCAATGACCCAAATCTACAACAAAAAGTAGTCTATATCCCAAAGAGCTTACACACTAAATTGCTGTCTAACTCACCAATTGAGCAACATCCACATACTCATACTAGGTACTGGGAGAGTCATGAAATCTGTGAGATGCATGAAAATGTAGCTAGTAGAGATCATTGGAAAAAGCTGTAAATTGTCCACAAAAAATGTTGAACGAACGTCAAAATTTTCATGTTTGAAATTTTTCGTGGAATTTTTTGTTTTTTTCCCCTGATGAAACACAAAACAAAAACAAAAAATGTTGGTTTCAAAAATTAAAAAAGTTGGGGGTTGGTTTTTGTTGTTGTTGTTTCCCTCTCTTTTTATCCCTTTTCCTTCCTGAAAGTCAAAGGGAGTTGAGTGTCTAACTGCCCTTTGGCTTTCTGAAACTCTCCCCCTAAAATCCCAAGCAATACAACTTTCAATACTTCCCGACAGAGATGCTCTCACAGTCTAACCCTATCATGAGGGATTGATACAATGCTCTGGCACGGATTTATTCATTATTTTTGTCATATCCTTTAGTGCCCTCTGCTATCAGTGGGGTATGCCATGTCTCTCTTGCTTTGTCGGGTCCGCAATGAAACATTTCTAAGATATACTGTTGTCAATGACTCTGGATTTGGCAAACTTGTCCCTGTGATTAGAACAAGGTGTTTCTTTTGGGAGCAAGCTATGCCTCTTGTCTCTGAGAGCCGCTCAGAAAATGGAACGTCTGTTTCGACATTTTGAAAAAAAAACTAAAAACACATCCTGAATCAAAATGAAAAAGCTGAAATTCCAAAATTTCCTGTGAAATTCCAAAATTTCCTGCAAAAAATTCCAAAACATTTAGATTCAGGGATATTGAAACATTTTGTTTTGAAAATGTTGATTCGTTTCATTTGGATCAGGTAAAAATGTTTAATTTTGATCATTTCAAAATATCACATAATATAAAATATGAAATATATATTATTGAAATATATCATGTTAATATTATTATTGTATGCAGAGTTGTTATAGCTGTGTTGGTCCCAGGCTATTAAGAGACAAGGCGGGTGAGGTGATATATTTTATTGGACCAACTTCTGTTGGTGGGAGATTCAAGCTTTCAAGCCACACAGAGTTCTTCTTCGAGTCTGGGAAAGGAACTCCGAGCATCCCAGTTTAAATGCCTAGCATTTCCTAGACCCGAAGAAGAGCTCTGTTTGGCTTGAAAGCTTGTCTCTCTCACCAACAGAAGTTGGTCTAATAAAAGATATTACCTCACCCACCTTCTCTCTCTAAAATTAATTTTGTAATATACAAGTCAAAATGAAACATTTTTTCTTTATTGATCTGAAATGTAACATTATCGAAGCAAAACCAGAAAGTTGAAACAATTCATTTAGATTTTTTTCTGTAAAACATTTTGATGAAATTGACACATTCCCCGCAAAACATTTTGATTGAGGCCTTGGCTACACTTGAGAATTCACAGCGCTGCCACGGCACGGTAGACAGCTCTCGCAGCGCTGCAAGTACTCCACCTCTCTGAGGGGAATAGCTTGCAGTGCTGTGAGCGAGCGTGCAGCACTGCAGGCATTGATTATACTGGCGCTTTACAGCGCTGCACTTGCTGCGCTCGGCGGGAAGGGGGCATTTTCACACCCCTGAGCGCAGCAAGTTGCAGCGCTGTACAGCGCCGGTGTAGCCAAGGCCTTAGATGAAACTGCATCTTCTTCTGAGGTAAAACTATTCAGTCAGAAAAATTTCAACCAGCTCTAATGCCTGCTAAGTGGATCATCAAGTGTTGTAGATTAGGGTTCTTACATTTTTTCACAACTACCTTTTAACAGATACCTCATGGGCCACCTCCTCTCCATTCACGACCGTACAAGATCCTTGTGGCAATTATAGCAATGAGCTCCCATGGAGAAGTACTATTAGTAAGAAAAGATTTAGTATATTTTTTACTGTCTTTTAATGTGCTTTAGGAGCTGGAAGCAAGGAAGAGGATTCTGTGACATGTGCCCAGCCAGTAATCTGTGGCCCATCAGCAAATGTTTCATGAACCACTCATGGTCTGTGGACTACAGCTTGAGAAATAATGTCGGAGGTAGACCAAGAAAACTGCTTAAATTAAGTTACCTCTGCTGCGGGACCCAATTCCTGCTCTACCCTGCTACCACTGCCTTTGAGGGCCCCAAACCTCTGAGATGTGAGAGTCCCACTGGCTGTGCACAAGGAAGGCTTTCTTTTGCTCTATTTTTCTGAAGGATCAAGTTTACTTCTAACTAGAGCAAGTCAGAACATTTTTAGTGGAATGTATTTTTTGCCGCGCAAGATGGTGTTTGGTTGAAGCCGAAACACTTTGTGGAGACATATCAAGTTTGAGGAAGTTTTCCAAGGCAAGGTTTCTGGGGTCCCAGAGAGAAAGATGAATTGAAAACGTGACCTTTCTGATCTGAAAATCTGTGCTGTTTCAACACAATTCCAGTTAGTGAAAATCTTCAATTTTTTTCCCCTGAAGTGGAATGGAAACAAATTTAGAAACCTCAGCAGTTGTTGTGAAACAGAATTGTCCTCCGGCCATCTCTCCTTCTGACGCCACACAATACAGGTGTAACACACAGGTATGCTGGGAAGAGGCTGGCCTTCCTTCCCTGGCCCCTGTCACATGAACCTGACCAGGGTCCGAAACGTGAATACCCCTGGGGCATGAGAGAGGTCAGTAGCCACTAACCCCCGTGGCTCCTGATCTAGAGATGACTGGTGGGCTGTGGGGGAAGGGGAAAAAAACTGAAACACAGCAGTGGAGATAAATGAAGGTGTGTTAGAGGGAGGGAGGAACAGACATATCCTGGAGCAGCATGCACTCCCCTGCCCACGCTCCTACCACCCTCTCCAGTGCCCTGTATCCCCCAACCCTCCTGCTTCTCCTGTGCCAAGTACACAATTGCCACCCTTGCCCAGTGACATGGTCTCTGGTATCAACCCATCCAGGTTTTGGGATTAGCCCCGACCTGCCCTCCTCTGCTCACCCAGGTGCCTCAACCCCCCCCCCGCCACGTGTCCTGAGCATTCTCCCACCATGCCTGTCTTTGGCGGATCCCCCTCACCTGCCCATCTGCCCCACCCCTCCCGGGAACCTCATTCCTTCCCACTCCTTCTCCAGTGGCAATCTTAAGGAAGGTGTTTATTGGTTTGAAAACATCTGGTTGCCAGGACTCCTTGATCTACAGCACGGCCAGTGCAATGCCCTGAGCAACTGCCTTTCGAAGCTCAGAGCAAAGTTTCGGCTGACACGAGGCTGGTAAAGCTCGTTGGCTGACAAGCTGCTGTTCACGCTGAGTATTCTGCGCTGCACGGGGGCAGGTAGATGGAGAAGCTGCTCATTGGGAGGGTTCTCAGGAATCCAAATACACCTACATAGCTCTGTGTTGGGGTTTTTTCCATTGTTGGGGGTGGGGCAGCGCATGATGCCATTTAAGGGTCTGAAACAACATGGGATTTGGTCTTGTCCCAGCATTTCTATCATAATAATAGCACTTTTCATCTTCCAAGCATGTGACCAGCATTACGACCCAAATTCCACTCTCCTGCGCAACACCGGTTGAGTCAAGGGCATCACGCCATTGTCACTCTCAGTAGAATTTGTGCTTCCCTAATATGCATCCTCCAAGTACAGAAATACCATTCAAAGACTAGGCGCTGGGTCCTTTTCGCCTGCTAGATAGCTTGGAAATCATGTGAGAAAGAAACACGAAAGCCAAGATGTTCCTGATTGATGTGGTGTGCCCCCGTTATTCCTGCCAGAAGTCTGTTCCAGAACCTCCCTCCTCTCATGGTGGGAAACCTTCTAATTTCCAGACTCAGTTGATGCGATGGGCTGGAATCTGCTGGGCTGTGTCCACAGTTTGTTCCACTCAAGCCTCACGGACTCCCTGTCACCTTGTCCTCCCCCATCAGGGTGTGGTAAACAGCTGCTGTCTCTCATTGTATACTTAGATTGCCAGCTGTTTGGAACCAGGGCTGTCTTTTCATTACATACGTGTGCACAGCCCCTGGCACAAGGGGGCCCTGATCCTGACTCAGGCTTCCAGGTGCTACAGCCATACAGAGGAAGAATAATAATACCTAAGGGCTATGAACCCAGGCAGCAAAAGAGCAGAAGCCAAGCCAGACAAAGCAAGTCTCCATGACCCAAAAGGGCTGAGTGGAGGAGGACCAAATCGACAGCATTTCGGTATCATGGACTCTGGGGTGACCAGGTGCAGCAAAACTGCTTCAGAATAGGCACAGTGCTGCAGGGGAGGATAGTGACATTAAGGGTACGTCTACAGAGCAAAAAATAACCCACGTCAGTGAGTCTCAGAGCACAAGACAACTGATGTGGGCTTGCAAGGCTCACGCCGCAGGGCTACAAACAGCAGGTAGATGTTTGAGCTCAGGCTGAAGTGTGGGCTCTGAGACCCTCTGCCCTCGCCTGGTTTCAAAGCGTAGGCTCCAGTCTGAGTCTGAACGTCTCCACTGCTATTTTGAGCTCCAGGAGCCTGAATCAATTGACCCAGTCTCTGAGACTCGCTGCTGCGTTGTTGTTGTTTTTGCCATGTAGCCGTACCCTTGGAAGGAAAGGAGCAGGGCCGGCTCCAGCTTTTTTGCTGCCCCAAGCAGCGAAGCGGGGAAAAAAAAAAAGATAAAGTTGCGATCGGCAGCACTTCGGTGGCAGCTTTACCGCGCCGCTTAATTCTTTGGCGGCAGGTCCTTCTCTCCGAGAGTGACTGAGGGACCCGCCGCCGAATTGCCGCTGAAGAGCCGGACGTGCCGCCCCTTTCCATTGGCTGCCCCAAGCACCTGCTTGCTGTGCTGGTGCCTGGAGCCGTCCCTGCCTGCTTCCTTCGCTGGTGCCTGGAGCCGGCCCTGGAAAGGAGTGAATAATAAAACTCCCTGTTCATCCTCTCTGGTTGAGCTTCTTGTTGTCCCAGTGCCCTGTGCTCCGCCTGTCTGACTAGACCTGGCTGAGTCATCCTCGATGTCTCAGTCGCCTCTGTGGCTTCTTCCATGAAGCGCCCCAGGCGTGGTTTGACCTGTCTGAAATCACCTAGGAGGCCCCTACCCTCTCTGCACTTGAAAACTCACTTCTGCTGTGTTGCTCACAGTGAAGCGTGTTGATTTGCAACCTTGGAAAGTCATGTCTCCTCTGAGCCCTGCTTCCCTGCCTGCCCCTTGCCTGTCTTCTCTGCTTAGATTGTACTGTCCTTGGGGCAGGGGCTGTGTTTGTCCAGCACCTAGCACAATGGGACCTCGATGCCTCGCAGGGGCTCTTGGACATGACTACAATACAAATAAATAATGACAATAGTCGCTTTTGTCATTCCCCTTCATCCGTCCACCTGCTTATCTGTCTGACTGTCAGCTCCTGGGACGGCCTGTATAATAAAATACCGAAGGTGTCCCCCCACGTGAAGGCGGTGCTCACCTCAGGAGCTGGGTATGGGAGGAGAGTTTCAGATGCTCCAGTTTTGTTCATGCAGCCCTCACCCGGCACTCTACAGGACTCACTGGCTGGAATTCTCTGGCCTGTGATATACAGGAGGTCAGACTAATGGTCCCTTCTGGCGTGAAACTCTCTGAATGTATTCACAGCTGCCAGCGAGGAGCGCATCTCGCAGGGGAAGAAAAGCCACATTCAGGCATTTGCATCCCCTAGGCACCTTCGTCAAGGAGACTGTTGCTGTTTTCCAGACACAGGGGCAGAGCCTCAGCTGGCGTAACTCAGCCTTGCTCCATTGCAGATGCAAGGCCGATTTACACCCGCTGAGGATCTAGCCCAGGGTGGTTGGAGTTGGAGCGGTGCCTAATGGCGCACTCGTTACCCCCCTTGGTTGTCGCTACAGATAAACACGACCGGAGAGCGTTGGGCTCTGGGATTCCTGCGTCCCCTTTTCTCTCGGGCTCCTTTCCGTTTGTGTGTGTGTGTCTGTTGTGTTTAGAGTGCCCATTTATAACTGTGATTCCCACAGGACAAAGGGATGCTAATTAGCTCCCCCTACTGTTCCCTTTGTTGAGGACTAGCTCCCACGCCAGCACTTGGCATTCCTGTATGGGGCAGAGGGAGCTCCGTGTTGCAGCGAGCGGTAGCCCAGTGGGGGAATGTAATGTACCCAGCAGAAAAAAAAATTCCATGGGCTGCTCTCTGCCAGCCCCCAGATACTGCTGATACACTGCAGCCAGCAGATGTTTCCAAAGCCTCTCATCGCCAGGAGAGACGCCACTGGTTTTCTACCCACCTCCATCCCACTCCCACCCCCACCCCCTGCCCATTCTGGTCACTGAAAAATGTGGATATCAGAAATGCCAACTCAGGAAATCAGGGTGGAAAGAGAGAAACCAAGCTGAGGAGCGGAGACGAAATGGATTCTGCAGCCACATCCTATCCTGCTGCCTTTTTCTCTTTTGTGTCCATCACTTTGGGACGTTCATCCCACATTTGGGCTTTGGCAAGATCAAGGGCTATTTATAGAAGGTGCCCCAAGTATCCCCTTGAAATACTGTTGTCATGTAGGGCGATATTCAGCCCTGGTGTAACTCCACTGGAGTTGCAAGAGATCTTATTGTACATCCAAAACAAGTAGGCGTAGGATGCTAGGAATGTAGGATTTGCCACATCAGATGATTTGTCTCCCCAGACAGCTTTTCATTGTCTCCTTGGCCTCCTTCTCACTTGCACTCCTGCACAACCCGCTTCCCTTTCATATCATTGCAACTGTACTAGATGGGTGGTTCAAAGGAAGGTGCTAACAGCACACAGGGTAAGTCTACATGGCACACTAAGCCCAAGCCTGCTTCTGTCCCCGTACAAATCAGTCTAACTCAGGTCAGCAAGCCCCTAGGACCCTGCTGGAGGGGAGAGATCAGAGCCCATGTCCTGCTCTGACCTGGGTCCAAGCCCCGCTATTTTTCAGGTTTAAAACAAACAAAAGAGAATGGTTTGGAAGAGTTATCAGAGGGAAAGGATCAGAAGGAGACCCCATCGGCCAGAAGGCATGGGATGCATTGTCCTAGGGATGGGGGTTCCATGACTACCACTCATAGGCGCCGATTCTACTGGTGCTGGTAGGTGCTTGACCCATCTCTACCCTGGCCCCGCCCCCACTCCACCCCGGCCCACCCCCATTCCAACCTCTTCCCAAAAGTCCCACCCCCAACTCCGCCCCCTCCCTGCCTCTATTCCGACTCCTTCCCCAAATCCCCTCCCCGCCTCTTCTCAGCCTCCTCCCCTGAGCGCGCCATGTACCTGCTCCTCCCTCCTCCCTCCCGGAGCTTGCTACAGCTATTTGGCGGTGTAAGCGCTGGGAGGGAGGTGGAGGAGCAGGGATGTGGCATGCTCAGGGGAGGAGGCGGAGGAGGAGGTGAGGTGGGGGGGTGGGGAGAGGAGCTTGGCTGCTGGTGGGTGCAGAGCACCCACTAATTTTTCTCTGTGGGTGCTCCATCCCCGGAGCACCCAGGGAATCGGCGCATATGCCGCCACTACCAAGAGGAGGAGACTGGTGGTGGTGGTCAGGGACTCCCTCCTAAGAGGGACGGAGTTCCATCTGCCGTGGATTCATCAAGGGCAAGTCATGCCTGACCAACCTGATTGCCTTCTATGATGAGATAACTGGCACTGTGGATATGAGGAAAGCGGTGGAGGTAATATATCTTGACTTTAGCAAAGCTTTCAATAGTATACTTGCCAGCAAGTTAAAAAAGTATGAATTGGATGAATGGACTATAAGGTGCATAGAAAGCTGGCTAGATCGTCAGGCTCAACGGGTAGTGATCAACGGCTCCATGTCTAGTTGGCAGCCGGTATCAAGAGGAGTGCCCCAGGGGTCGGTCCCAGGGCCGGGTTTGTACAACATCTTCATTATCGATCTGGATGATGGGATGGATTGCACCCTCAGCAAGTTTGCGGATGACACTAAACTGGAAGGAGAGGTAGATATGCTGGAGGTTAGGGAAAGGGTACAGAGTGATCTAGACAAATTGGAGAATTGGGCCAAAAGAAATCTGATGAGGTTCAACAAGGACAAGTGCAGAGTCCTGCACTTAGGACAGAAGAATCAGCAGTTCTGCAGAAAAGGACCTGGGGATTACAGTGGACGAGAAGCTGGACATGAGTCAATAGTGTGCCCTTGTTTCCAAGAAGGCTAATGGCATATTGGGCTGTATTACTAGGAGCATTGAAGGCAGATCGAGGGAAGTGATTATTCTCCTCTATTCGGCACTGGTGAGGCCACATCTGGAGTATTGCGTCCAGTTTTGGGCCCCCCACTACAGAAGGGATGTGGACAAATTGGAGAGAGTCCAGCGGAGGGCAACAAAAATGATTAGGGGCACATGATTTATGAGGAGAGGCCGAGGGAACTGGGGTTATTTAGGCTGCAGAAGAGAATAGTGAGGGGGGATTTGATAGCAGCCTTCAACTACCTGAAGGGAGATTCCAAAGAGGATGGAGCTAGGTCATTCTCAGTGGTGGCAAATGACAGAAAAGAAGCAATGATCTCAAGTTGCAGTGGGGGAGGTCTAGGTTGGATATTAGGAAACACTATTTCACTAGGAAGGTGGTGAAGCACTGGAATGGGTTACCTCGTGCTTTGAGCAGGGGGTTCGACTACATGTCCTCCTGAGGTCTCTTCCAACCCTAATCTTCTATGATTCTATGAAAAGGAAGTACATCTTCACACAATGCACAGTCAACCTGTGGAACTCATTGCCAGGGGATATTGTGAAGGCCAAAAGTATAACTGGGTTCAAAAATGAATTAGATAAGTTCACAGAGGTTAGGTCCATCAGTGGCTAATAGCCAAAATGGTCAGGGATGCAAACCCCATGCTCTGGGCATCCCTAAACTGCCAACAGCTAGAAGCTGAGACTGGTCGACAAGGGATGGATCACTTGAAATTGCCCCGTTCTGTTCATTCCCTGTGAAGCATCCGGCACTGGCCATTGTCAGAGACAGGATGCTGGGCTAGATGGACCATTGTACTGACCCAGTATTGCTGTTGTTAGGTGGAGGCAGCTCAAGGGCAGACCCAAGTCAGGAGATCTGCACAGTGCAGTATGTACACGTTAGCGAGGCTGCGGGACCGGGGTCCAGCCACAGTAAGCCCCGGTTTACCATGCAGTGTGGATGCTTAGGCATGGGCTTGGAAACACTAAGTCCACAAGTCCGGGTCCCACAGGCCCGAGCTTAGTGTGCAGTGTCGACATACTCACAGTCACTTGAGCAATGCTACACATGGAGATAGTCTTCCTTCTTTACCTCACCAGCATCAGCTCATCTCCTGAAGCAGTTCCCCAGCTCCTACCTCAACATACAATAACGATTTGCTACTGTACAGAGCCGATACTGCTGCCCTGATTCCAAGAGCTGTCTCTGTCTGTTTTGTCTTGCATCAAGAAAGGAGACAGACAGACCAGGGGTCAGTGGCTGGTGGTCTGCATTTATTCACCTGCATGGCCAAGTGCAACTTGTACGGATAGATGTTCAATCCTGTTCCTTCCAGTTCTTTTCCCCATGGTTACCAGGTACAGTTTGTAGATCTTTGTTGTTGATACCTGGGCAGCTACTCAAATTGCCATTAGCACAGAGGTGGAAGGGGTGTGGTGGGAAATCAGGTCCTCTGGGGAAAATTTGCATCAGAGAGAGACAGAGATTTTCATCCAACCTCCTACATGTAACATACCAACCTCCCGGAAAAATAAATGTCTCGTGGCTCTAAGCTGATGCCATACGTTATTGCAGAGGTGGAAAAGTCTGATCCAGGATGTGGGGGTAGAGGGTGGGGAGCGGGAGGGAAGGCGTTTGGCACAGAGACGAGCAAGATGTTGGCACGCCATCAAGAAAATATTATTGAGATTGTCTAAATCCCTTAGTCTTAACACTGCAGCTTCTTGCAAAGTGATCTCTTCAGTACGGGGAAGGGGCAGGACTCTTCTGTCAGAGGTAAGAGACTTGGTCTCGCTGAGCAATATGTTACCCTACTGCAAGGACTTGTGTTCCCCCTAATCTTTAGGGCTGGGAATTTGAGGCCCTGGTCTGTTGCTACTGAAGTCAAGGGCAATACTCCCACTGCCTTCAACGGTAGCAGGGTGAAGCTCCTGGTAAGGAGTGCCAGTTACTAAGGTATAGCCTGAGCCAGCAGAAACATCCACCCCTTCTGTCAACGTTCAGCAGCTCCTCCTGTAGGAGGAAGGATAGTCTTGTGGTTTAGATGCTAGATTAGACTGCAAGAGAGACTCCTGCCTTCCTGTGTAACCTTGGGCCAAATCATTTAACCTCTCAATGTTTCTGTTTCCCCATCACATGGGAATAATGGTACTTCCTTTCTCCCACTCTCTCTCTGTGTCAAACGTAGCCCTTCAGGGCAGGGACTGTCTCTTACTGTGCATATGTACAGCACCTAGCACAATGGGGCCATGATCTCAGTTGAGGTATTGACACTGTTTCGGGTTACACGGGCGATCCAGAGATCACCCGTGTAACTTGGTCCTGCTAGTGAAGGCAGGGGACTGGACTTGATGACCTTTCAAGGTCCCTTCCAGTTCTAGGAGATGGGATATCTCCATTAATTATTATTATTTATTACTTTATTAGATCCAGGGTTTATGGAACTCGGGGTGGGTAGGCTGTGATCCAAAACACTACTAGGGGGGTGCTTGAAACCAATGGGAATTGATCCGCTCAGCATCTCACGTCATCAATTCCCTGCCATTGCCGATGCCTCAGGCAATGGTGACACCAGAGTCTCTCCTGTTCTCTGCCTGTGGCACACAGTTTAGTCTCCTGAGGACTGAAATGATTTATTCTCACTAAAGACATCGGGCTTCATAACGGGGTATCTGGGTGAAATGTAATGGCCTGTGACGTACAGGAGGTCAGATTGGATGATCGAATGCTCCTTCCTGGCTTTAGACTATGAAAGGATGAAACCGCCCAGAGTGGGGTTCTGGGAGAACAAGCCGTCTCAGATTAGAGTTGAGATTTTAGCCATGATGCACAAAGAACGTCGATGAATTCTGGGACCCAAAAGGAAGAGATCCAGAGACCTCACAGCACAGTAACACAAAAGTAGGGATAAGAAGATTCCAATGAGGAAAAAACAGAGATCGAAACACCTCTGGCTTTGGGGGTGTAATGTACCGTGGATAACCTTTGCTCCTGCATTTGTGTTATCTTCTAGCCACTAGTGACAAAGGTGCAAACTCAGCGCAGTGACGGTCACCGGATGGGTTTACTGATTGAACTGGAAACAGTATTTGTCATCACCTCTTGTCCTAAACTGTGGGGGAGTGTTGTCAGGTACTGATTAATAGACGTCACACTCCTAGCCCAGAGGGGGCTGTATTTCTTCAGGGGGTGTGTGGGTGTATCTAACCTGCTGATATGGATTTTATAGCTAAGATGTCACAGATACTTGCTTTATGAGTAGAATTAGCTGCCAATACTGAGTAACATAGCATTACCCCATATTCACCGTTAGAAGGCCTCTGTCACGCTGCTGGCCCAGAACCGTGAGAACACTGACCTGCCTTTGTACGCAGACCTCTTCAACCACCCACCCACCAGCTCGCCTCTTTTCTAGATGCCCTTATAGTCATTTATGCCACCACAGGACGTGAAAGTGGAATCTGCTTGGTGCAATGAGTGGTCAGCCATGACAGTTGTTAATCACTCTCTCGTCACTGACCCAATCGTCTGCCCACCAGGTTCTGAACTGCCAAGACTCCTGTGGTCAGCTCTGAACCAGTTTCGAACAGGACAGGGCAACTGTGTGGCTAATCTCTTAAATGAGGTTTTTCGAATGACCCGCGAGGCAGCTGCGGTCAGCTTCAGATTATGTCACATATCCTTGCCCAGCGCCTACTGACGTATTTTGATGGCTGGCGACCGGCTCTCCACCAGGCTGACGATGATGCCAGTAAATGGCTGGGCACATTTAGCATACGCTGGGACCTGGGGAGAAAACACCAGGCACTACAGAGCTCTTTGATCTAGTGGAGAAAGGCAGAACAAGATCCAACGGCTGAAAGTGAAAGCCCAACAAATTCAAATGAGAAATAAAGTACAATTTTGTTAACCATGAGGGTGATTAATCATTGGAGCAAACGGCCAAGGGGATGAGTGGATTCTCCATCTCTTGAAGTCTTCAGATCAAGACTGGAGGCCTTTTGGGAAAACTGGCTTTATTGGAGTCAATACGGGAATAACAGGATGAAATTCTATGGCCTGGGTAATACAGGAGGTCAGACTAGAGGATCTAATAGTTCCTTCTGGCCTTAAAATCTATGAACTGATTAAATAAAGAAATATATGGTTTGGGATCCAGCATTGTGATATCAGCATAAATGACATGACATGATTATCATTTATCATCACTGCTGGATGAAGCCTCCAAAAGATGGGTTGGCATAATTTCTCTGCCTGCTAAGAAGTCTACTGTATCTGTCCAGCAATGCTTGCTGTGAAATCGAAGTCAGGCCAGGATAATCTTTTCACACCTGGGCTTTCACAACAGGTTGGGGTCCCCAAGGCAGATCACAGTAACTCATTCATTCACATCTTTCCCCTTGCCTTGGCCACCCAACCGTGGGTTCTCGCAACCTCTGGAAGTCAGAGTCCCTCCCCCCTAATAAGGAGACCATCGTTTGGCTTCAAAAGAGGCAAGCCTCATGCAGCATTAATCTCCTTGCTGGGTATGGGGAATGTTTCCTGGGATTAAAATCAGAGGAAAATAATCAAGAGGTCACACCATTGGCTTTGGGGCTTGGCTTCTGTCATTTACGCACTAGCAGGAGTGAGGGCGAAGGATTCTTTCTGCAGCACATGATGTTCCATCGGGGTCCAGAATGAATTTATGTCTCCAAACCTCCCGTTAGGTTCCCATTTGTCCACTGTGAGTTTGATAAACGCCCCGAGAGGGCACATCTGGCCGGTGCAGATGCTTGCCGAGGCAACACACGGCCGCGCGCGCAAACACACACGCATCCAGGCAAACACACAGATGCACAAAAAGAGACACTATGACTTTCAAAGGTTGCACGAGTGTTAAACTCTAATAAACAAGCTCTGTTCACGAAGGCTGAAAGAATCCAAGGCCTCCTCAACAAAGCATTTAATCCAGTTGGCCACGACCTTTGACATTATTAGGGGTCGCAGTGACCCTAATCCAATCAGATTGATTAACTAAAGCAGAGACCCCCATAAGCTGACCCCCCTCTGTCCTCTCCTATTTAGCCCTGACCAAACAGTGGGAGAGACGTGCCGTATTTACACCACAATGGGCCCGCATTGAGAATCTGTTTCATTACAGGGCGACTTAAACTCCCATTACTCCATCAATGTATCATTCTTCAATAGTTCATTAAAAGCTGCCCCTCCACAATAACTATTAGCCATTTCTCAGTCCAGCTGGCAGGTTTAGAGCCCTGGCCAGTCTTTCGCAAGGCGGGGTAGGAGGGAGTGAAAGAAATGGACGGACAAGGGCTCCCTTTTAAAATTTAAACGAACAGGGGGCTTAAATAGTTTGAGGTAATTTACTTTTATTGAAAGAGGGGGGAGGAAACTTTTATTCTGGTTTAATTATGTGCTGAGGTCTCTGAAAGAGACAGGGACCTAATAAGATTTCTGGGTTTGCTTTTTTTTTGTGTCCTTTGTTTTTTTGTCTTTTGTTCATGTTGAGTCATGTTTTTTTTTGCCCCAAAGCATTTCAAATTGAATTCAAATTCACATTGCTTTGGGAGATTTAAATGAACAACATAGACTAACATAATTCAGGGATAGTCACCTTATAAATGCATAGATCGCCAGATACAATCCTTAATAGAACCGTAGGAGTTAGAGATGGAAAAGACAGATGAGATTAGTTAGTCCATCCTCTGTTGCCTAGGCAGGATTGTTACAATATATTCTCCAGACAGTATCCAGGCTAATGTTTGCTCCTTGGGAAATCAAAAGATACAACACATTTCTGGTGGATGAGCCACGCCTTGTAGCTAAACCACTGGGTGCGACCTGTAAGAATAAAGCTGCTTTGATAACCTTAAAGCACATTTCTAGGGCAAATTCAACTTTCAGTTAAGCGACACCCATGTAACATCTGGAGCAATGAATGACCTTGAAACAAATGGATTTCCACTAGCGTCAGGGGTAGGATTTGGGCCCTAAAGACGGTTTTATGATGACAAACACTTTCATAAAGGATTCTCTTCCCACTATAAATGTTATAGTGACTGGTGATCCACGAATAGGATCAATCGATAGATAGGAGTGGATGGGTGAGTAATGGGGACCAGATTCATTTTTTCCCTTCCAAGCACCAGGATTTGTTTTGCCGGGTAGCTCTCATGCCAAAGAGTTTGGGAGAATCTGGGCTGCTTGTTTCCAGTGGTTTGCAGAGAGAGAACCATGCTGCGAGTCTTTCCCTTGAGCTGCTCATCCACTGGCACTAACAAAGAATGTGCAAGAGACACTAAGACCAGATGGAAGGGAAAACCTAGCGTAACTAACAACTTCTTAGTAACACCAGATCTCCCTACCCCAGCCCTGCAGCATGGTTCAGCTAGGCAAACACCACTGCAGGAGCCGGGGGAACGCCAAAAGGTTCAGCATGAATAGGCACCCAACTGTTCGGATGCCAGGGATGGGAAAACTGAATAGTGCATTTGCCCAGTGCAATGAATGCTGGTGGCTCTTGGGCTCTTGGGCCCTGCCTGGTTATCAGCTGGTGAAGTGGAGCACAGCTAGAGGCTTCCTGGCCAGTAAACGAGACTCTGATATGTCCAAACGGCAGCAGAGCCCGTATCTGAAATTGCCTAGACACCCGTGAACATCAGGCTTCGACATGATCCTGAGTATCACTGATGATGTAACTGCCCCTCCTATGGGCCTGTCTCCGCTACAGAAACCATCAGGTTTAAAATACGTTTGTAGCTAAGCCATGTTATACCATAGGGGTGTCACGGGGTGACTGGCCCCTTTAGGGGGAGATGGAGCCATCCACACCTGGGCCGTAATTAATTAGCGGCTTCCCAGCCTGAGGGGGTGGGACAAAGGAGGATCAGATGGTGGTAGCTTAATGGGCACCTTGGCCTTATAAAAGCGCTGAGAGAGATCAGTCTAGCAATCGGGCCCACAGGCAGTAAGGCTTGTGGAAAGCTCTGAGCCAGGCTCTGCAGGAGAAGGGTACTCCAGAGCTAGCCCAGAGCAGAGAAAGACCCTCTTAAAGGTAGCCTGGGAATGGGGCCCATAAGGTAGCACGGAAGAGAAGCCCCAAAGAGCAGAAGAACCTTTTTGTTTGTTTGGGACTTTTTAGTTTGGAATTCTTGTTTTGTGACGTGGCTGGCGGGTTAAAACACATCTCCAGAACAGACTGAGGCGTGGAGCGCTGAGGAGACTACCTGAGGCAGGGAATACCTGTAGTGCTACACTTGGCCAGGAGGGGGTGCGATGGGGCAGCCACACCCCATAACAAGGGGTTTTCCTGGCATGTGTGGACACAAGGAGCTTTTTACCTATCTAAAAACCAAAAGGAATACCTACAGGAAATGGAAGGAGGGGCATGTCGCCAAGGAAGTGTACATGGGAATAACACGAGCGTTTAGGGACAAAATCAGGAAAGCCAAGGCAAAGAATGAATTACAGCTGGCAAGAAACGTTAGAAACAACAGGAAGGGGTTCTTCAAATATGTCAGACAAAAAGGGAAAGATCAAGGAGAGTGCGGGTCCACTGCTCAGTGGAGAAGGTGAGCTGGTACCAGTGGATGATGGGAAGGCAGAGCTGCTCAGTGCCTACTTTGCTTAAGTCTTCTCACAAAAAAATAACACGTGACAGGACGATTAGGGAAGTTCCCATAGACAATAAAGGGGGAGGGATGCAGATCAGGATAAGTGAAGAACACGTCAGAGATCTTCTGACCAATTTGAATAAATTCAGATCAGCAGGGCTGGATGCTATTCACCCGAGGGTACTGAAGGAATTAGCTGAAGAAATCTCAGCGCCACTAGCAATAATATTTACAAACTCATGGATGACAGGAGAGGTCCTGGACGACCGGAGAAGGACTAACGTGGTGCCCATCTTTAAAAAAAAGGGGAAAAGGAGGAGCCAGGAAACTATAGACCAGTCAGTCTGGCTTCGATACCTGGGAAGCTACTAGAGCAATGTATGAAACATTCAATTTGCAAATACCTGGAGATGAAGCGATAATCACAGGGCCAGCCCTAGACCAAATGGTACCCCAAGCAAGGAGTGTCTTCGGTGCCCCCACCCCATTTGTTTCCCATCAGATTTGTCCCTTGCTGCAAACTAGATTGCAATTGAGCTTTTCACTTCCTATAGTGAGCTCCTGAAGGCTTCTTCTGGGGCATCTTTTATTTTCTACGGGGAAAACAAACAGTATTAGGGAGAACAAAAGTCTCTGTTCCTCAGTCTTAGAAAGTCATCCAATATTACATGTTAAACATGGCAAAAGAAGAACCAGTATTTCTTTTATATTGTTGCACAGATAGAGGTTCGATAGACATCTCTGGCGTCTCATTAAGTATGTCCTTTATTAGTCGCTACTTACACTCAAGTCTTAAAACACAAGTACTCTTTAATAATTACACAATAAAACAAGGTTCACAATATCGCAGCTGGGCTCTCACTTCACTTCAGTTTGTTCTGATATCTCACTGACTGACTCGTGATGCCCCACCCCTTATATACCTGCGAGGGCATGGCGGACAATGTAGTTCTCAGAAATTCTGGAAGGTTCCACGAGGTTCTACAAAGGTCCAGAACATTCTAGGACAGTGGTTCTCAAACTTTTGTACTGGTGACCCCTTTCACATAGCAAGCCTCTGAGTGCGAGCCTCCCTAATAAATTAAAAACACTTTTTAATATATTTAACACCATTATAAATGCTGGAGGCAAAGCGGTGTCGGGGTGGAGGCTGACAGCTCATGACCCCCCATGTAATAACTTCACGACCCCCTGAGGGGTCCCGACCCCCAGTTTGAGAACTCCTGTTCTAGGAGGTGAGTGAAAAATGAATCCACATACGGAATACCTGAAACATGTTATTTCAGACATTCTATTTTCCCTTTTGTCGCTAACAACAAAAACAACCCCCCAAGCCCGGTGCCCCCCAAGCCCGGCACCTCAGGCAGTTGCCTGGGTCGCTTGCCCCTAAATCCGGCCCTGGGTAATCACTAACAGTCAGCATGGATTTACCAAGAACAAATGATGCCAAACCAGCTTCATTTCCTTCTTTCACAGGGTAACTGATTTGGTGGATGGGGGAATGTGGTGGACATAATTAAGGCTACGAGTTTGTCACGGAGGTTACCGAAGTCACAGATTCGGTGACTTTATGGGACCTCCGGGACTTCTGCAACGGCCGGTGCTTCTGGCCCGGGGGCCACCTGAGCAGCTCGGACAGCTCCTGGGCCACTGACCCCTGCCCCGGCAGCAGCAGGAGTTTGGGTGGTGTGGGAGGGGGCTCAGAGCTGGGGGTTGGGGCGCAGGAGGCGGTGCGGGCTCTGGGCGGCGCTTACCTTGGAGGTCTCCCCGGAAGCGGTGACATGTCCCTCCCTCAGCTCCTAGCTCTACACGCTGCCTCCAACCGCAGGCACCGCCCCCGCAGCTCCCATTGGTTGCGATTCGTGGCCAATGGGAGCTGTGGGAGGGACATGTCACTGCTTCCGGGGAGACCCCCAAGGTAAGCGCTGTCCAGAGCCCTTGAGGAGCTGGGTAGGGAGCCTGCCAGCCCCGCCAACCTTGCTCCTCCCCTGCACCAGTGGGGGTCCCAGGCCGTGCGCCACCTCCCGCCCCCAGCATCAGCGGGTTCCCGGGCTGCTTCCTCTGAGCACCTACGGCACCCCCTGGACTGCCCCTCTGAGCACCCATGGCACCCCCAGGCTGCCCTCCCCCCCACAAGATTTAGTCAGGGGTATATAGTACAAGTCATGGACATGTCATGGGCTGTGAATTTTTGTTTACTGCCCGTGATCCGTCCATGACTTTTACTAAAAATACCTGTGACTAAAACATAGCCTTAGACATCATATACCTGGACCTCAGCAAGGCTTTCGATACAATCCCACATGGCACTTCGATAAGTAAACTAGAGAAACGCGGGCTCAACAGAACTACCATTACGTGTGATACATACTTGGTTAAACAATCACAAACAAAGAGTAACTATTAATGGAACAATGTTGGATTGGAGGGAGGCGTCAAGTACTGTTCCACAGGGATCTGTTGTGGGTCCGGTGTTATTTAACAGCTTTATTAATGACCTGGATGTAGGTGTAGAGAGCATACTGATCAAGTTTACAGATGACACAAAGTGGGGGTTGCCAATACTTTGGCAGATAGAGCTAAAATTCAGAGGGCTCTTGATAGACTGGAGAACTGGGCTATAGACAACAAAATGAAAGTCAACAAATTTAAGGTGCTACACTTGGGGAAGAAAAACCAAACACACAAGTATAGAATGGGGGAAAACTGGCTCGGCAGCGGCACTGCTGAGAAGGATCTGGGAGTTGTGGTGCACCACAGCCTCAACACGAATCGGCCGCTTGTGAGTCAAGAGCAAATGCAATTTTAGCTTGGGTTTACCCACAAGTCAAGGGAAGCGACAGTACCACTCTACTCAGTGCTGGGTAGGCCTCAGCTGGAGTACTGTGTCCAGTTTTGCTCACCAATATATAGAAGGATGTAGAGAAACTGGAAAGGGGCCAGAGATGAGTGACAAAGATGATCAAAGGGATGGAATGCAAGCCATACGAGCAAAGACTGAAGGAACTGGGTATGTTTAGTTTGGAAAAGAGGAGATTAAGGCGGGACATGATACCGGTCTTCAGATACTTGAAAGGCTGCCATAAAAAAGATGGAGAAAAGTTGTTCTCTTTTGTCACAGAGGGCAGAACAAGAGGCAATGGGTTCAAACTACAGCATAGCTGATTTAGATTAAATCTCAGGAAAAACTTCTTAATGGTAAGAACAGTAGGAGAATGGAACAGACACCTCGGTAGGTCATGGAAGCTCCTTCACTGGAGGTTTTCAAAAGGAGGCTGGACAGCCATTGGTCTGGGGTGGTTTAGACCCCTTGGCAGGGGGTTAGACTAGATGACCCTTGTGGTCCATGATTCTAGAGCATCCCCCTCCTCACATACACCACGAGAGAGGCTCCTGTTTTAGACTGTGGCTCTATCAGTGTCAAAACATGGCGGCCTCACATGACCACAGTCCGGCAAGATTTTGACATCACTGAGTCAGAGTCGGACCCTAGCTCTGAATTTGTGATGAGATACCAAAGTGGGGAGCGTGGCATGAATACTGAGCTAGTTTCAATTCGATTCCGGCCTAGAGAGCATTTCTTCAGGGAAAATCAGAAAATAAAAACAACAACAAAACCCAACCAAAACAGCCCTTCTTAGTAAGAAAAACTGAGATCCAGATCCCCACTGGTGAAAATGGGATTAGCTCCCATGACTTCAGTGCAACAGTGCTGATTTGCACCAGCCCAGGACCTGGCCCCACTGACCGCAATGGAGCAGTGCTGATTTACTCCAGCCCAGGACCCGGCCCCACTGACCGCAATGGAGCGGTGCTGATTTACTCCAGCCCAGGACCTGGCCCCACTGACCGCAATGGGAAGCTGACGTTGGCTTCTAGGTCGCTTGGCTTTTAAACGGTGAACTCCAGCACTTTTCTTTTTTCCTTTTGGTAGTAGCTCAAGTATGTTCCTCCCCTCGGGGATCTGCACAAGAATGTGGCTGAGCTGTTCTCCTCCCCCCCCCCCCCCCCCCCCCCTCCCCCCCCCCCCCTCCCCGCCTCCTGCAATAGGTGAAGCCGAACTGAAGGATGGTTAGATTCTCCCTCGAGGAACAACATTCTTCAGTTATGAAATCGTCCCAGCCTCTTTTTCCTAGCCGAGCCTGGCTACTGCATGACGGCAGGGTCCAGGCCCTATCCTGGCACACACACGCCCCATGACTGCAGTGGGCGCTGCAGGGGCAGGGCATGGGCTTCCTTCACGCCAGCATATAACCACAGGCTTCTCAGAAGGCAGTGTGGAGAGGCAGAGCATCTATTCTGCCCTGTGTCTGAGGTATGTCTACACTGCAGTCAGAGATGGGACTGGATCTAGCTTGGCTCTAGCTAGCTCCAATAACAATGGCAGCACAGGCCCACCTGCGACCCTGGGTATGTACTCAGGGGGCTAGCCTAGGCTGCCATGCAGGCCCATTGAGAAGACGTTTGGGGCCCTGGTATATCGTGTTTCCTGGGGCCCCTCCCATTTCATCCCCATTTCATGCCTTGTTATTGATGTTTTGAGGGGCCGCCCTGAGCTTGGGCCCTGGTACAATTGCCCCCCGCCCCTTTGACTCTTCTCATCAGCCCTGCTGGCATGGCTCCGCTGGTATTGTTATTGGAGCTCGCTAGCTGAAAGCTAGCTTGGGTATGTCTACATGGGCTGCAAACACACATCTGACTGCAGTGTAGACGTACCCTGAGAGCCGGCGGCATTCCACGTGCCTCTATGAAAGTATCAGGGATTAGGGAGGTCTGGTGTGATGAAGGTACTAGACTAGGATTTAGTAAACCTGAGTTCAGTTCCCAGACTCCTTGAGGGACCTTGGGCAAATCACTTAGGTCTTGTCCACACCAGAAAGTTAAACCCCACCTAGCATGATTGAAATTAGATCAGTATAAAGGTGCTCTCTACCAGCATAGCTATTCCCCTAGAGGAAGGGGCATTACTATTCTGAGATGAGTCACCTTTATAAGTTCATCCACTCTAGGGATTTTGCCAGTATAACTAGTTTGATAAAAATCATTCCTCCAACCAACATAACTTTACTTGTAAAAAACATATAGACTAAACCTTAATACATATGTGCCCCAGTTTTCCATCTGTACCTGGGGATAATAGCACTTCCTTTAGCTTTCTTTTCCATGCGAAGAAATGGGCAGTAGCCCACGAAAGCTTATGCTCTAATAAATTTGTTAGTCTCTAAGGTGCCACAAGTACTCCTGTTCTTTTTCCATGTGTGTGTACAATGCCCACCACAAGAGAGCCCTGATTTTGGTTGGCGTCTCTAGATACTAATATATGAATGTAATGTGAAAAGAGCTCTGTGTAAGCTCGAAATCTTGTTTCTTTCACCAATGGAAGCTGACTCAGTCTAAGATATTACTTTGTCTCTCTCCAGTCAATAATGATCCCGACATTACTTTCAGTATACTGCTGTGATGCACTCCGGGAATTTTATAAAGTTCACCACGACAGGATCCAAAACTCTTCTGAATTACACAGTAGGATAAAAACAATATCCCGCCCCGACACTTTCTGATCGCAAGTGACAGTGGATCTTGGCCTGAGATGAACTTATGAGCTCAACCATATAAACAGACTTTAGAATGGTCTCCCTGAAATGTATCCTAGAGGCTACCTTGCACTGCTGACATGAGGTCAACTGGCGTTGCTCTGGCTTTCGAACAAGCTAATTTCAGTGGGAGGAGTGTCGGTCCTTTTGGGAACCTGTAACAGTGTCTTTAATTGCACACTGAAAGGATTACTTCCAGGTCTGTACTGCTGCTATCCTGAAGGCGCAGCAGACTTTGTCAGATATTCCTATACAGTGGTGAGGGACAGGGAGTCCAGCTTCATTATCTCCGGGGAGGTCAAATGCAAAGCAGGTTTGCCTTTCAGCTGAACTTATTCATGCTAATCTAAAACGAAGGGCCTGATCCTGTTCCCAATGAAATCAGTGGGAGCCAGACTGGGCCCTAAAATCCAGGATGCAAAGCAGAATAAAACAGTTGCTTTTGCTCCAAAAGAGGCATCTAATATATAGGACAAGGCCCTGATCCAGCTCCCATTCAAGTCAACGGAAAGACTTCCAATGGGAGTTGGATCCGAATCTATTTAGCCAGGCAAGCCCCCAATATCTATCTATCTATCTATCTATCTATCTATCTATCTATCTATCTATCTATCTATCTATCCCCATACACCATATCTATCTATGAATCTATCTAGTGCCCAACACCAAAATCTAGAAACTAAAAGCACAATCAGTTCTGAAAGGGGAGCCCATTAATCCTGGGCTGTTAGCTGACTCCCACTTTGATATCATTGATGATGGTGTTAAATAAGATCAGCCCTAACAATCATTGCCGCAAGGCTCAGTCAGATGCCCCCAACTGCTCATTATCAATGCCGTGTATCATTTCCCCTTTGCGCACAGCCCTTCGGTGGGGTTTCAGCCTCCTGACAGCATGCCAGGCCGAGCCAGTCTGCAATCACTGACAGACCATCAGATGCGGCGTGAAATGACGTTTGGTTGGAATGAAATCCAGCTCTACCATTAGAAACAGCTGCTGCATTAACAATCCAAGCCTATGGGAGGAGACTAGATGATTCAGGGCCCCTGGCAATGCCAGCTCTCTAGGTCACCAGTTCAACTCCAGCCCCGGGTGGGCAGTAAGTGAAAATTGTTATCACTTGAGGAGTGTTTGGTAGCCTGTATGAAGGAGTTGGGAGGTCTCAGTCCTCTTCCCAGTGGGCCCACTGCTGTTGGCCATCTCATCGGAGAGGCCCAGGGCTGAACGGGTGTTGGGACTGAACTGGCCTCTCTGCTCTAATGACGGCCTCTCTGCATCACGCCGGAAGTGTGTAGGTGAGGTGCTAGGTGGCGGAAGCCTGTGTGGTACTTTATACCAGCCCAAAAGAAAAAGTCACAACAAATGATACGAACTACAAGATGGGTTTCAATGTCTGTTTGCTGCTAATAGTCCACATGCATCACCACTGCTTGCCTTATAGCTCAGCACTCACCTTTATCTAGCACGGGCCCAAATATGGCCAGGCTGTCATTGACAGTGGTGCAATTCCACCTCCTCCCACGGAACTGGTGCTGGCACTCCTGGATCCCGATCTTGACCCCTTCCGCCACGCTGGGCATGATCTCCACATAGTTCCGACAGAAGCGCAGCTGCTTCGGGACCAGCCCTGGGATGCTGCCGCAGAGGATGGGCTGAGTCCCCAGGGAGGAATACTGGTGACCGATGGCCAAGGACCTAGAAGAGAAAACATGGTAGTTTTCAGGCTGATTCCGCTCCTTGCACTGCTTGTTACCAGTCACAGCTATGGGGACAGAAACACTTTCAGTTCCTCAGCCCTCTCTGTCCACCAATCCCTGATCCCTCCCCACAGAGAATGGAGTCATCTACCTCTTTAAGCCTTCCACAATCCCCAACAAAGAGCCCCATCATACCTCCTTCCCTGAACTAGGTCTTGTCTGTATGGGAATACTCAGGAAAACTAATCTGAATTAGCTTTTAAAGTGGATTAGTAAAACTGCATTAAAGCCCTATGTGGACATACTTATTCAGAATTAAAGTGACCCAAATTAAGGCCTGGTCTACACTAGAAAACAAGGGATGGTTTGCAGAATATCCAGACCTCATAATGACAGGTGCATTCAAAATAGATGGGTAGATAGAAAGATGGGTAGACATACAGCTAGTTAAATAGATTTAATTATGCTCTTACAAGTGCTCCTAACAACCACCTAGATCAGGGGTTCTCAAACTGGGGGGTCGGGACCCCTCGGGGGGTCACGAGATTATTGCATGGGGGGTCGCGAGCTGTCAGCCTCCACCCCAAACCCTGCTTTGCCTCCAGCATTTATAATGGTGTTAAATATGTAAAAAAGTGTTTTTAATTTATAAGGGGGTGGTCACACACAGAGAGTTGCTATGTGAAAGGGGTCACCAGTACAAAAGTTTGAGAACCACTGACCTAGATTATTACAACCGAAAAGATTTTTAAAGTCAAATTTCCTTTTCGTCTTTCATTTAGTTTCTTGGTTTACTTTTCTGCCCGGAACGTGAAACTACGCTGGTCAGTTTCTCTTTCTGTTTAAACACATCTTGGCTACTGGGTTTTCATTTAGGACTAGCTTGTTGTGTTTGGGCCTCCTCTGTGCCAGAAAACGTTTGTCTGTTTTTAAAAAAAGGTTATTTGCACTGAAATTGTAAAAAAAAAAGACAATAATTTTATCGATGCCGAGTGCTGTGAGAAGCCTAGCGTAGAGAGGAAGGAGGGGCCAGAGCTTTGTGCCCTAGTCCAGTGGTTCTCAAAGTCGGTCCGCCGCTTGTTCAGGGAAAGCCCCTGGCAGGCGGGGCCGGTTTGTTTACCTGCTGTGTCTGCAAGTTCGGCCGATCGCGGCTCCCACTGGCCGCGGTTTGCCGCTCCAGGCCAATAGGGGCTTCAGGAAGGGTGGCCAGCACATCTCGCAGCCCGCGCCGCTTCCCGCAGCCCCTATTGGCCTGGAACGGCGAACCGCGGCCAGTGGGATAACTGCACTGCTCGACCTCCCAGAGGTGCTGTGAGGCTAAATGCATTACAGAGGGTGAGGTGCTCAGAGACTGTGGTAATGGGGCCATGTTTCACCAAAGATCGATTCTTTTTTTAACTAGGATAAAAGGTGAGTTAGAAGGTGTCACAGGCACCTTTTTAAGGGGCGATTGGCCCAGCCTCACCAATGCTCCCAGCTGAGGCCTGAGGAGGTCCCTAGAAAGGCCAGTAAGAGCTCAGTAGAGCTAGTGAAGTGCAGTGAGCAGGGAGGATTCTGTAGTAGGCTCTGGGTCAGGGCAAGGAGCCGGAGGAGCTGAGGAAAAGCCTCTGGGAACTGCAGCCTATGATGGGCAGGAGAACTACTTTATTTTGACATTTCTCCCCCAAATTTCTCTTGAACCAATAAATTGTGCACTGAGGCAAGGCCCTGACCTGGGACTGATCCTTTCTGCGCTGGGGAGAGAGCCCAACAATTGACAGAAGGCGTTAGATAACATGTGCTGAACCTCCCATCTGGCTCCAACTTAATCCACTAGCACATGTTAAAGCCTACACAGCCTTGTGTTAGAACAGAGGTGTTAGCACAGGTGAGCTAACACGTCCCAACAACACATCCCCTAATTCCAGTCAAGACAAACCCTTGGGGACTAATTTATAGATTCCAAGGCCAGAAGAGACCATTGTGATCACCTTCTCTGGCCTGCTGTGTAACCACAGGCCATAGACCTCCCCCCAAATTACTCCTAGAACGGATCCTTTGGAAAACCATCGGATTAGGCTTTAAAAATGGTCAATGGTAGAGGCTCCACCACGACCCTGGGTCCTCAAATGTATTTAGGCACCTCATTCCCACTGAAGCGAGCATCAAGCGCTTCAATACCTTTGAGAATCTGGTCCTAAAGACCCCATCCAATATCCACTGAAGTCAATGCGAGCCCTTCCTTTTACTGCAAGGGGCAATGGCTCAGAGGCACTGACTTTCTATTTCCTGGGGGCGCTTGAGGGAGGAGCTGATTGGCGGGGCCCACCAGCGGGTGGGAGGGGCTGGTGGTAGAGGGAGGAGCTGATTGGCGGGGCCCACCGGCAGGTGGGAGGGACTGAGGAGTAGGGGGAGGAGCTGATTGGCGGGGCCCACCGGCGGGTGGGAGGGACTGGGGAGCGGGGGGAGGAGCTGATTGGCGGGGGCCACCAGCGGGTGGGAGGGGCTGGTGGTAGAGGGAGGAGCTGATTGGCGGGGCCCACCGGCAGGTGGGAGGGACTGGGGAGTAGGGGGAGGAGCTGATTGGCGGGGCTGCTGGTAGGTGCTGAGCACTCACTATTTTTTTTCCGAGTTCGCGCTTATGCATTGGCTGAAGCCCTAAGGGTCTCATCTAGCTACTATTGAAGTCAATGGCAAAGTTCCCATTGACTTCAATGGTTCAGGGCCAACCCCCAAGGGGCTTCATCCCACTCCTATTGAAGTCATTGGGAGGCTGTCCATGTATTTGAAAGGGAGCTACATCAGGTCTGAAGAGTCCAATCCTGTCTAGTTAGACTCATGCTAATAATCCTAGCACGGGGACTAGTGAGAGTAAGGGACCAGCCATAGGAATAAGAGTTTGCCCTTGATACTGCTGCTGGAAAGATCAGCTATAGTACAAATCCTGGTAGAAATCATTTTAAATGAAAATATATTTGCTTTTCACACAGCTCCTTCCTTAATATGTAAAGAAACAGCCATGCCTTTCTCGGGCTATGTGACCGCTACAGAAGGCAGCTTTCAGCAGCGGTGAGCAGCATAACCATGTCCTCGAGCTGTCATCAGCCGCTAAGATGGTGTAATGTAAAATTGGCATTTCATTGGTGAACTGGGTGGTCACTTGACCTCCAGCTGGAAAACTGTGGGGGAGAGTCTCTTAACTTTCTGTCCACCGTGCACGTTTTAGTAAAGCTCCTTTAAACTCAGTTATCTTCCTAAATCACTTCCAGACTCTGAAGCACAATTGCTCCAATCACAGCACTTTCTAATGTGTCTAATATTTAAACAAAACCACTTGATCTCTGTCTACAAAGTTCACCTGCTTCTGCCATGGAGAAGCACCACGTTCTTTCAGTGTCCTTTTCTTTGTTGTCTTTGACCATATGGAGCCAAGCTCAGAAACAAAGAAATCAACAAGAAAGTTGGGAAACGTTTGGATAAACCCCTGAAGTTCAGACACTCGCTTCAAGGTTACCCAAAGCTTTTGAGGTCTGCTAGCTCCCAACACCCATCCTTCTCACTATTCCCAGCAACCAGCTCCCTTCTTCTGCATCCTCAACTCCTTCTCCTTGTCCTGATCCCAAGCAGGCCTTCTACATTTTGGCAATGTTGAGAATATAGTGGGTAGGGGGAGACACTTTTCAAGTTTGGTGTTTTCTCTTGGTTAGGATGTATGGCGTTCAGTAAATCCTTGAGTGCCCTCTGGGATCTAGCCAGCCATTGTCTTCAAATCTCCTGCATTTCAGGGCTTCCCAGAACATGTTGCCAACTCTCCTCTTCCCTCTTGTCACTAGAAAAGCACTAGAACTGGAGAGATTTGTAAATGTTGAGCCTCAGAACAGGTTCTGCTCAAATTTGGGGTGGGGAGAAGGCTCGAGAGGTTTTTCTTCAAACTAGTTTGCCCATCCCTACCCTTAATTTAAGAGAAGCCTGGAATATCCATTCCTGTGAGCAGTCTAAACAAAGACAATACAATACTATTCTGCATATTCACAACCAACGTTCTTAGTTTATCTTTAACCTTTACCTACCTTAAAGTGTATAATTCAATCCATAATAACCATTTTTCTTTGCAAATACACCACCCTTCTTACCCAAATCAACTGAATCTGCACCTCCAAGCAGTCAGTGGTTGATCTAAGTGCCCAGTCCCCATCTCTATCCACCACACCAGACACCGTTTTCAGAGTTCTGCTTCTAGGGTCAAATTGCTCCAGAAAAAGAGAGTTCTGTCTATGCTACAGAACTTATGAGCTGGTCAACACTATAAAGTTAAGTCAACTTAGCTACGTCGCTCAGGGGTGTGAAAAAGTCACTCCCCTGAGAGATGTAGTTAAGCCAATCTAAGCCCTGGTGTAGATGCTGCTAGATCAATGGAAGAATTCTTCCGTCGACCTAGCTACTGCCTCTCGGAGAGGTAGATTTACTTCCGCCATGGTAGCAAGTGTCTACACTACAGCACTGAAGCTGTGCCGCTGTAGCATTTCTAATGTAGACATGCCCTTTGCTGGCATAGCTCAACTCATCAGAGGGTCAATGCAGCAACTTTCAGAGTCACCAACCTCCTGCTAGAGCTTTCCAAAGTTCGTGCTTCACCAATAACAGCTTGTAGAGGGGAATACAGACTATCATTGCCTGCTTAGCACATATCCCCATGAACTCTTTGGCTTTTTGTATTGTCTATTTGCCACTCATGACCAAGAGCACCTGCACTGGCTCCAACCATTACTAAGACACCCTCACTGGAAGTCCTTGGGAGCCACCAACCATTAGTAAAATAGCTGCCTTTATGAAACATTATATAGCCAGGGGGAAATTTTTCCCTGTGCAGAGGGCTTAGCACAAGGCCGATTCACAACTTACATCCAACGTAAGCTTTGTTTTGAGAGCAACACAAGTGATACTAATAATTCTGATGCCTAGACTTAAGTCAATCCCAGTGTCTAGCAAGCACCTGAACTCGCTGGAGTGGCACCTGCTTACATCGGTGTGAATTTAGCCAACTGTATCTTAATTTGCAGTGTATCCTTCTCTTACGGTACCTCTGAGCTTTCTCCCATGCTGCCATCTTTTCATGGGATCCCTGCAAGAGGTAACCTGCCTCTCCTCCTTCAGATCTCGCCTCATGACCCACTTACCTTCCCAAATGCAGACCCCCACTCCTCTCCCTGCCTAACCTTCTCTCTCCTTCTGCCCCGTCTATCTTAGGGCCCAATCATATTCCCTTGATCCACACAGGTACAGGATCCTCTTTGCTTGGGTCTGACCCGTCCTGTCTGGCAGAGGACAGGTTAAGGGAGGAGTGGCCAGGCTGAGAAGATGCACTTCATTCCTCTACCCCAAAGAGCCCCGTGAAAATCACGGCACAAAGGTAACACAAGGAGCATTTGGGGAGGGGGAGGGCCAGCTGTGAAAGTCCTGGAAGTGAGGATCCCAGCCTGCCAGGGACAAGGGGGATGAGGAGCTGATGTGGAGGCTCACATGGCCTCCTCTCAGATAGCCATAGCCTCCTACAGAGGCCTCAGGATCTGTGGAGATCTCAGGGAAGCCATGCAGACATTCAAAGACTGAAATGGATATTTACCAGCATAAGGATGTTCTTGTGAAAAACAGAGCCCGGAAAAAGAACAGCCCTGTGAGGTCTCCATGGATGGAACCTCCATGAACAGAAGACAACAATGGCAGGTCTGTGTGCAGTGGACTCATGGGACAGAAGCCATAATTTGTCTCTTTCCTTGCCCCATTCCCTCCAATAAAAAAGTGTTGATTCCTAGTCTCCACAAAAGAATGTACCCACTGTGCTGGCTTCAGGAAACTCAAATGCCATGGTGATGGACCCCACCCTATAAAACCACAGACCGGCAGATAGCTAGACAGACAGATGGAGCTATTTGGAAAATGCCAATTATTTTTTACAGGAATTTTTGAATTTTAAAAAAATATATTTTCTGTGGGAAAAAAAATTCTGTTTTCTGACAAAAAATAAAAAATGAAAAATGTTTGAAAACTGTTTTTGGCACCAAAAAAAAAAAAAAATATCCGCCCAATTTTTTAAACAAAAAATGCTTGTTGCTGGGGGGGTGGGGTGGGAACAGATGTGGTTGTTATTTTTTCATTAAAAAAAGAAAAAATGGGCCAAAATTAAAATTGTCCATGGAAATTTTAGTTTTTGGTTAAAAAGCCTTATTTTGATTAAAACATAACAGCTCTCGGAGATAGTATGGCTGCCAGATACATGTGAAATATTAAATATTACATCAAAATCAATTTGGGCTTTTCAGTTCTACATCCTGTCCCCAATAAATCACAAGAAAATACAATCCTTGTTTTTCAAATCATCATAGAATCATGGAATCCTAAAAATGTAGGCCTGGAAGGGACCTCAAGAGGTCACCTAGTGCATTTCCCCATGCTGAGATAGGATTAATTATACCTAGACCATCCTTGACAGGTGTTCATCTAACGTGCTTTTTAAAAACCTCTGCTGATGGGGATTCCACAACCTCCCCAGGTAACCTGTTCCAGTGCTTAAATATCCTTATAGTTAGAACTTTTCCCTAATATCTAACCTAAATCTCCTTTGCTGCACAGGAAGCCAATTACTTCTTGTCCTATTCTGAGTGGACATGGAGAACAATTGATCACTGTTCTCTTTATAGCAACCTTTTACATATTTGAAGACAGTCATTATGTCCCCCCTCAGCCTTCTCCTCTCCAGACTAAATGTGCCCAATCCTTTCATTCTTTCTTCATAGCTCTTTCTTCATTGGTTTTTCTGAATCTCTTATCATTTTTGTTGCTCACCTCTGGACCCATTTGAGTTTGTCCACACCTTTCTTAAGGTGTGGTGCCCAGAACTGGACACTGCACTGCAGCTAAGGCCTCATCGGTGCCAAATAGAGCAGGACAATTACCTCCCATGTCTTACATACGACCCTCCTGTTAATACATCCCAGAATTGCATTTGCCTTTTGTGCAACTGCATCACTTTGCTGACATACGTCCTTCCACTTGAAGGGCGAGGTGTATTTCTTTGATTTGTACTTTTTTAAATAATTCAGACAAATGCAAATTCTAGTTCTAATGCTCTCAGAAGTTCTGAGGAAATTCACAATAGACTAAGGCGATTTCAGATACCTGATATTTACTCTCATAAAATAGGCCTGAACATGGGCGGCGGATGAACCAGCTGTTGGGGGAGGCTAGCCCCCAGCTCTTCCCCTTCTGCCCGAGGCCCAATCCCTCCTCCTCCTTCTGCCTCCCCTCCCCTGCAGGCACCCAGAGCACCCTACCGCGGCCACCGGCCGCCCCACCCCAACCCCAGGCCACTCGCGTACCACGGAATGCTGGGCGAACAGCTTGGCCCCAGTGCCCCCAGCCCCAGAGTGCCGGCCGGGCAGCGGTGTTGCCCTGACCCCAGCCCCGGGCCTTGCAAGCACCCCGGTGGCAGGCCAGCCTGCCCCAGCCCCAGCCAGCCTGGGACACGGAAAAGCGGGAACTGCAGGAAGTGGTCTGGGGGCGGAGCATGGGCGGGGCCTCAGCCTCCCCCAGCCTATGATACCCACTGCCCATGGGCCTGAAGTGATATATTTAAGTTACTGATTTATATATAGGTAGGGCCCTCCCAAATTCACGGCCATGAAAAACGCATCACAGACTGTGAAGTCTGGTCTCCCACCGTGAAATCTGGTCTTTTGTGTGCTTTTACCCTGTACTATACAGATTTCCTGGGGGAGACCAGCGTTTCTCAAACTGAGGGTCCTGACCCAAAGAGTCGCAAAGTTATTTTAGGGGAGTCACAGTATTGCCACCCTTACTTCTGCGCTGCTGCCTTCAGAGCCGGACAGCCGAAAAGCGGCGGGTGTTGGCTGGGCACCCAGCTCTGAAGGCAGTGACCTGCCACCAGTAGCAGTGCAGAAGTAAGGGAGGCAATACCATACCAGGCCATCCTTACTTCTGCGCTGCTGCAGACGGCGGCTCTGCCTTCAGAGCTGGGCTCCCGGCCAGCAGCTGCTGCTCTCCAGCCGCCCAGCTCTGACGGCAGCGCCGCCGCCAGCAGCAGTGCAGAAGTAAGGATGGGAGTGCCACAATGCCCCCTCCAATAACCTTGTGAACCCCCCACCCCAACTCCCTTTTGGGGCAGGACCCCTATAATTACAACACTGTGAAATTTCAGTTCTAAATATCTGAAATCATTAAATTTACGATTTTTAAAATCCTATGACCACGCAATTGACCAAAATGGACCGTGAATTTGGTAGGGCCCTATATATGGACACATACAAGTATGTACCAGGGGCGCTGTAACAGGGGACCATCACTTTCTACTGGCCATAAGGGTGAGTGACGCGGGGAGGGGAAAGAGAGGAGTGAGCAAGGGGCAGGGTCTTGGGGGAAGAGGCATTGTGGGAGCAGGGCCTCGGGGGAAAAGGCAGTGCGAGGGTGGGGACTTGGGGAGAAGGGGCGGTGCGGGGGCAGAGCCTTGGGGGGAAGAGCGATGAGGGGGCAGGATGTCGGTGGCCCCCCACTTTTAGGAAGCTTCCACTGCTCCTGGTATGTACATAGTACTATGTATGAGTCTGATGGGACAAACACTCATACATGTAGGTAACTTCAGTTCCACGAGTACTCTCATCACCCTTTCCCTGCTCCAACAACAACAACAACAACATGTATGTAGTGCCTTTCAGCAGAGGATCCCTAAGTACTTTCAGCAAAGGAGACATAGGAAACACTTCACTGACCACTGAAATACAACTACCTCTGGTGTGGAATGTGGCAGCTATTTATCAGTGCACCACAACAGTACCCAACAGATTGGATCTGGAAGTGGGGAATACCATATTCAGCAGAAAGTTCAGGTGGACTGGAAGGAGGCAGAATGAATTCTTTAAACTGAGATTTGGCCAGGAGAATTAATTCCAACAGGAACTAAAGACCATCATACAATTCTCCACCTTCCACTCCAAGCGCAAGGTGCATTGGACTGCACCTTCTCTAGTATAAACATATAGCAAATATATGAGTGTGTGTGTGTTCACGCGTCCGTGGGTGTATGTGTGTATTCTAAAAGAAATGTCCAAAACAAAACAATTCTAGCTGAGCTAGAATTGATATGCAAACTAGACACAATCAACTTCGGTTTGAATAAGGACTGGGAATGGCTGAGCCATTACAAACATTGACTCTATCTCCCCTTGTAAGTATTCTCACACTTCTTATCAAACTGTCTGTACTGGGCTAGCTTGATTATCACTTCAAAAGTTTTTTTTTCTCTTAATTAATTGGCCTCTCAGAGTTGGTAAGACAACTCCCACCTGTTTATGCTCTCTGTATGTGTGTATATATATCTCCTCAATATATGTTCCATTCTATATGCATCCGAAGAAGTGGGCTGTAGTCCACGAAAGCTTATGCTCTAATAAATTTGTTAGTCTCTAAGGTGCCACAAGTACTCCTGTTCTTCTTTTTGCGGATACAGACTAACACGGCTGTTACTCTGAAACCTGTCATAAATTTGTTAGTCTCTAAGGTGCCACAAGTACTCCTGTTCTTCTTTTTGCGGATACAGACTAACACGGCTGCTACTCTGAAACAAAACAAAACACTACACTGCACCCAGTTTTCCCACAGGGGAGAGGATGAGAGAACAAACATGTGAGGAAAGTTAGTCACATTGCTTAATGAATGACTGGAAGAAGCTCAGATCCTATGGTGTTGAGCACAATGTAAGACTACAATAGAATAGGACACTAGAATTAACAGCCCAGCTTCTTGCAAAAAGTGCCCGGAGCGCTTTAATTACCATAGGCAATTAGGTCTTCTCTTTTACATATGAACTGAAAGACAGCCGCTTAGTGGCCCCTCAAGCCACACCAAGGACAATTACAATGGCATCACCTCTACAACATTCTACCTTTAGTTGGGGATTGGTCCTGCTCTGAGCAGGGGGTTGGACTAGATGACCTCCCGAGGTCCCTTCCATTCCTGATATTCTGTGATTCTATGATTCTATACCTTGCCCTGGTCTTCCACCTCACTTTTGAGGCTGAGAACTATCTGCTTAGCTTGAGAGAGCTGCTAACCCCATAGCACAAGGTATTATAGCTGCACTCTCCTTAATGTTTCAATCTGCCACCTACACCGCAGTTTATGAGAGCTGTAAATCTCCTGGTTGTAATGAACTCACCTAATGATATTGCTGATGAATAAATTTACCCGGGATGAATAAACTATGGGCACAACTGTTACTTGCAGCTGAAAGCAGCGTCCGTGTGAACAGTTTTGCTGCTTTGCCTCATGCCATTTTGTAACCTAAAAATATCTTTTTTTTGCAGTATGTAGAAAATGTGTCTTTGCAAAGCCCACACCTGACTCATTGGACAACACTCCCATCTATGCACAGAAAATTCCCAAACCTTAGCACCATTTTTAATGGAAATGAGGTAGATTTTCAGAAATGTGGGAACCCCCCTCCCCAAAACACACACATATTGGGCACAAAATGTAAAAACACTTAAGGGATTTAGGCACTTAGGGCCAGACCTTTAAAGGTATTTAGATGCCTATCACTGAAATCAATGGGAGTTAGGCATCTAAATGTCATTAAAAATTGGGCCCTTAGGAGCCTAAATCTCCTTGAAAGTCAGTGAGATTTAGGCTCCTCTGACCCAGATCCTCAAAGGTATGTAGGTGCCTAATTCCCATTGATTTAAACAGGAGTGAAGCATGTCAGACCTTTGAGGATTTGGGTCTTGCATTCCTGAGACACTTCAAAAATGGGACTTGGGTTCCTAAATCATTTAGACAGTTGAACCCTCAGGCTACTAAGTGGCTATGTCACTTTTGAAATAAGATCTCTAGATGAAACGCACTATGCAAGACCTAGGCATTACAGTGATGATGATGACGGTGAAAATTGGACCCAATTTCCTCATAGTTCTGCACTAAGCCATGTTCATTTCACACTCACTCCACCGCAGATGGCTTTTTAAAGCTACGTTTTGCACCTCCAGAACACACACTCACTAATGTCGGAAAGCTATTTCTTTGGTACTAACTGAGTCATCAGGCTTAGGAAATGTGTGAACTCACGCTACAGTGTTCTCCCAGAAAAATAACAAATTGATTTCATTCTTACAGGCTACGGCATGCTATATAATTGAAGACATTGCCTTGTCAACTCAGACCGGTCTGACCGACTTGAGACATCGCTTACAGCTGTTTACAGAGCCATAAAATTTCCTCCTCTTTGTTTTTCCCTCCCTTTTGCGCTCTCTCTTTCCCGGACGAACCCCTACGAAAGACTTAAGTCCTAGCAAGTCATGAAATACTGCTACGGAAAACTAAGGGAAAGGCCTTTATTAAGGACAGCATCCCAATTCAAGAGCACAGTCAAGCCCTTGCTTAATTTTAATATTTGAAAGGACTTAAGCACCCACTTAAAACTGAGCCCATGTTTAAGTGCTTTGCTGAATCAGGGCCTATCTGAGGAACATTTTGGGTGTTAAGGGGTTGCGTGTTTTTCTAATGATTGGTATTGAGCTAAAGAGTCTAAATTGTAACCCTGGAGGCTGGATTCCTCTTTATATCCACAGAAGAGTCATGCCGATTTTGCCCACCCCTGCACTGCTCCTGAACCATGACTTAGAAGGACCGCTGCCACAGATGGCATGAGAACGGGATCTCCAGGGTCATTCAACCCTTGGCCTCTCTGCTGAGGCTGCCAGTCAACAAGTCAATTTGACCACTTTGCCCCAAATCATCTCTGCGCTTTTTTCCATGCTACCCCACTGCTTGGGCTCAGAGACGACCCGTGCTTGCCGATAGTGTGGGGGGCAGAGGGAGGGTAGCTGGCTTCAGCAGCGTTACTGAACATACTCTGTCCACGTGAGCATTCTCAGTACAAGCCAAGCAGCAAATCTTGGGGCAGAGGGGAAGGGCATGACCCTGTGTCGCCTCTACATGGGCTTGTAGCCGTTGATAAATGTATAGGCAACAATGCACCTGTCACTAATAACAGGTTCTTTACTCCGGGGGTTACACGTGAATTTTTTACTGAATCTGAGCTTGGTGGAGCACACATAGAGACTTTATAGGGTTATTTTCTACAGACATGCATAATTAAAATAATCAAAAAATATTACAAAGCAAGGAAAATACAACAATATGTCCCCTCTACATTGCTCGTACTCATGACCCAACCCTTAGAAGTGAAGATGGAAAGAAAAGTAAGTGGAGACCATCATGAACGGAGATGACATTTGGGCTGCCAACCACTTGTGATCCCAACTAAAGGTTTGTCATACACCCTATTTTATACCTTTTCCCCAACACCCACACATGTTTGGTGACTATATTTACACTGTTTTCCGGCCACCGGTCCAGTCATAGCTGTCTGGGAAACCATAACTGCAATTCCGATTGTTGCATCAATCCATGAGTCAATATTTCCAACACATTCATGTGGCTACTTCATGATTTCACATATTAAAAATCCCCCCCCGCCCATTCTCAAAAATCCATTATTTCGTGGTTCTACAGTATATTTATTTATCACAAGCTACATATTGCTAAATCTTATAACCATAGGTCATTTACTTATGCTAACTTCTGTGCTACTTTGTGCTAACTAACATATAACTACTAGGCTTCCGTTCATTGCCAAGCCTACCTTAACATTAATGTGTATAATGGACATTTTCCTACTTGCATTTCAGCTCTATTGGCTTCCTAAAATCAATTTTGCAAATAATATGTAAATTAAACTTGCCTCGTGTCTTCTCCAGAATCAGGACACGAGTCATAGGTCAATGGACTCCGTTCCCAGCCCTGCTCTAACGAGTCATCGCCCCTCTTTCCAGTCAATCCCCTCCTAAAGACACAGGCCCTGATTCTCATTTACACAATGTTGACACTGCCATCCTGGGGGCGGAGGAAGGGGAAATGATTGCAACACAGATAGACGGACCTGAGCTCGCTTTAATCTAGCGAGCTCAGGCACCGGTAGAAGTGAAGCTGTGGGAGCAGGAGGTAGAGAAACCCACCCAGCACCTTGGGTAGTTGTTCAAGCTGCCACAGCTTCACTGCTGTTGATGCTCATCTTAGCTAGATGAAAACTAGCTCAGGTACGTCTACAGATGCTGCAGTCACACCTCCGATGGCAGTGTAGATGTATCCTTAGCCTTACACAGTTCTGGCAGGGTAAAGGGTCTATATTGATAAGTTAGGTCGACATCCCTGATGGCATAGCTATACCAGCCTACCTCCCAGGGTAGATGCAGCTAGGGTAACAGACAAATGCTTCTGTCACCCGTAGCTACCATCGTTTGGGGAGGTGGTGTTCCTACAGCGATAAAAAATCCCCTTCCGCTGGTGTCAGCTGTGTCTACAATGGTATAGCCATGCTGCTAGAGTCACTGTAGTATAGACGTACTCTGGGCTCAAAGGGGGCAAATCAAAGGGCTTTGATTTGGGGGTTGCTCTGTTCTGGAGAGTCTGGAGGCCAGCCAGCTGGGTGCTGCACAAGTCAATGCCAGTTCTTGCCCCCAAAAGCATCCAGTACATGCGTTTGTCCCATATTCATTTTGTCCTCCCTGCAAAGTAGGATGAAAGTGTTTGGGCCCGCCTTTTGCCCACAGCTGGGTTTGCTCTGGGGAAGAGCTGTGTTGGTTGTGATTTCACAGCTGCTCTGGCCAAGGAGAAGGTGGGTCCTCTCATTTGAGTCAGGGTGGTGGCATATATCTCACAGACAGAAGGTTCTTAAACTTTTCCACAAGGTGGGCTATGTCTTAATGGAGATATTTTCTGTGGACACTTCCCTTCCCACTCATAATAGCCTGGGCCACCTCTCTTATCCTTTATGATCATATAACAGTCCTATGGCAATGGAATCCCTTGCTAACGTGGGAAAGTTACATTACAGCTGGTCAGGGAATTGGGGATTTTCCTTGCAAAAAAACCCCCAAACCTGCCCAAAAGAAACACAAGAATTAGTTTTCTGGGGGGTTTTATGAAACCGCAAAATGAATTTTTGGGGGGTAAAATTTCCATTATGCCAAGAAACTAGTTTCTGCTAGGAAAAAAGCCTCAGTCATAGAATCATAGAAATATAGGAATGGAAGGGACCTTCATAGGTCATCTAGTCCAGTCCCCGGCCTCATGGCAGGACTAAGTATTATCTAGACCACCCTTGACAGGTGTTTGTCCAACCCGCTCTTAAAAACCTCCAAAGATGGAGATTCCACAACCTCCCTAGATCATTTGGTCCAGTGCTTAACTACCCTGACAGTCAGGACATTTTTCCAAATGTCCAACCTAAATCTCTCCTGCTGCAATTTAAGCCCATTGTTTCTTATCCTGTCCTCAGTGGATAAAGAGAAAAAAATTTATCATGTCCCCCCTCAGTCTTCTTTTCTCCATCCTAAACAATCCCAATTTTTCCAAACTTTCCTCATAGATCATGTTTTCTAGACCTTTCATTTTTGTCACACTCCTCTGGACTGTCTCCAATTTATCATCTTTTCCAAAGTGTGGTGCCCAGAACTGGACACAGTACTCCAGTTGAGGCCTTGGTGATTTGACAATGTTCAGCCAGCTCTGAGTAACCTTAGGAAAGTATTGAGTGTGTTTGCAGCTGTCTATGAATGCAATTTAGTAGCTAGAAATAAGGAGGAGCTAGTGACAAGCCAACTCTCCACAGCCACCAGCAAATACTCTGCATATAACCCAGGCATCTATGGACCACAAAATGGATTAGTGGAGAGAGTGCAGAAGAAGTGGTCAAAGCTGCATGATAAATACCATTTGTCACATGGCTCTGCTGTAGTTATATAGCTATAGATAGGGTGTAAAACTGCTTTGGGAGGGGCCCTTTGAAATGAAAGTTTTTATTAAATGGCATGTAGGAAGAAGAGGGGAAATTAAATTCACTTCCCAGAATGAGGCCACCGCTGTTGAGGGAAGCATGATTAATCTTAGTGGAACAGGCAGCTCAGATGGAACATCGAGGCACCCGATGGCCTCTGATCAGGCAAGGAAATTTCAGGCACGCTTAGCTAACTGGCTGCCTCCATCTACATTGAACGTCCCAACGTCCTACACTCATTTAGTTGCAAACCCCTTCTCGGGTGCTTTCATCAATGTGTAGACTGCAGGCTGATGTCTCTGGAGTGGTCGGAGTTTGTCTCATGCCTACCCATCGCCCTGACACAAATGACTTCAGACCCGGCATTCCTCAGCACGGCGTCGAATCCTAATGACACTGCCAACCGGTGAGTCAGTGCCTCACGCAGCAGTCGTTGGGTGCTGGTGAGATGGGGGAAGACGGCTGGCATGAGAGAGGAAGAGTGCGGGAGGGAGCTGAGGACGGCAAGAAGTAGGAGAAAATGGGGGAGAGGATCGGGTGCCGTGTGCGGGGACTGGGAGAACCAACCCAAATGTCTGAGCTGGAAACAGGAGGGTGAACATGGAGACGGGGAAGGCAAAGGAAGCCATGTCTAATAGGGTATGGGCAGGTGGTTTCCCCATCAGCGTTCGGAACAAGAAGCAGCCAGCAGCGGGGACTTTTATCAAATCGGCGCTGCGCCCACAGAGTTTTTCCTAGAGCCTCTTAGAGTTAATGATTTCTTTCCTCACGCAGCTGTGGGAAGGCAGGCAGCCTGCCAGATAGCGATCGATTAGCAGATGGCTGCTCACTATCAGGCAGAGATACCAGCTTGGACATGCAGAGGGGAAGTTCTGTAAAGCAATCCCAGCCTTCTGCTGGCAGCTCCCGTGCCAAGGCGTCTCTTGTGTTTACTTTAAAACCCTGCTCCTGCTAATAATAATAACAACAACTCTCCGGGGTCAATGGGTTTGACAGATGGATTTTCCCTAGCGTGGATTTCTTCTTGTCACCCGCAGAACTGATGTGCCTGGGGGGGTTACACAAGGTTAATAATAATTCAGCTTCTCAGGAGGCCTGATCGATGACAATGGCCTATGGGGGGGACGCGTCCCTGGGGGAAACAGAAGCATACTCCAGATCTCAGGTGGGGACACTGCTTGGCTGTGCACGCTAGCCCCGCCCACTTCTGCTTGGGGCACGCCCCAACCCTGCCCCCAGGGTGCCCAGATAGCAAGGATGAAAAATCGGGACAGAGTGTGGGGGGTAATAGGTGCCTATATAAGAGAGAGAGCCCCAAATATCAGGACTGTCCCTATAATATCGGGACATCTGTCACCCTACCTCCCCCTGACGTGGAGGATTTCGCCATGATGATGAAATCCTCAGGTGCCCCTTGAAGGGGGAGTTAAGGATCAGGCTCCTAATCTTTGGGCGTGTTTACACTGTGGGGTAATGCGCTATGGGGTGTGGCGTGGGACTCATTAATTAGTCTGTGTTGGTGCCCAGTGCTGTTTGAAATAGTGCTCCCCTAAGGCGCACTAGGGAGCTTTTAGTGTGCACCATGGGTCCACATGGACCAATTAGAAGTCACACCCTGTTGTCCCCCTTGCCACACTGTTTAGACAAGCTCTTTGGAAACACTCAAGCGTTTGTAAAATAGCTCTTCCTGTAATGTACATGTGATACACAGAATACCTCGCAGTGGGGGTGTAAAGCTATTCTTAGTGCTGGCTTGACTTTGCCTTCCACAATTTACGGCTTCGTTACCCGTGAGTAACCTTTTCACACGAGATGCAATTGGCCTGTGGAACTCCTTGCCACAAGGTATTGTTGAGGCCAAGAGCTCAGCGGATTGCTTATTGCTACAGAGAATAAGAATGTCCAGTCCAGAGTTATCACCGTAAATACTCAGCAAATAAACATGAGATTTGGAAAACTCTCCAGCTTCAGGCCTTATGCCAACTGCTAACCATAGAAAGCCAGGAGGAAATTTTCCCTGTGGGCAGGTTATCTCACAGCTGCCTATTGCAGAGTTTCTTGCACCTTCCTCTGGAGCAGCTCTGGTGCTGGCCACTGTCACTGATAAGATAGGGGACCTGATGGACCACAGATCGGTTCTACGAGTAATGGCACCAGCCCAAATACATGCTGATTAAACCTTCAGAGTAGACCACACCTGCATGCCTTCTCCTTCTCCCTCTCCCAATCCCTCCCCTTTTCTCTGCGAGCACATGTACACACCACACCATTGTCCCATGTAAATTGCTGGTTAAGATGTTCCATTCTAGTGGAAGTGAAGCAACAGGCAGAGCCAGTGGCTTCTCTCTGGACAGTCCCTTAGGTCTCTTATCTGTAGGACTGAGTAAACCTAGGAAAGTCTGGAGTTCGGAATTGGTTTGGCCAACTTTCCCAAAGCCTAGGTGAGTATCTGAAGACACGCAGCCCCTGCGTCCTCCTCGGAAGGGGGAAGGATAATTCAGAGAGCCTTGTACTTCTCTGCAGGCAACTCTTTGGCCTGGTTTTACGGGTTTCCAAGGGGAGCTGCAAGCAACCCTGTTGAGACAACAAAAGTCATTGCAATGCAAAGGGATAGAAGCCTTCTCCTGAGGAAACGCAACAAACCAGCACACAGATTCTTATTTTAACCAGGATCAGAGACAAATAGTCAGGGAACTGTCACAGGGAGGCCAAATATTGAGGGAAGGACAGCATCACAGGGACCCTGTGCCTGTTTGCTTCACTTAGCTACTTGCTAGCATGCCAAAAACCCTCCTCTCCCCTCAAATGGGAAATAACCCGACTGGCGAAGGATCACCATGGAAGTTTGAGAACTCCTCTGAACTTCTAAACTGTGTGAAAACTAGGCTTGAAATCTTATGAAAAGAGTGAAATGCCCTTGGAAAACTACAGCATTTCAACCCCTCAGATTCACAGGGCATGTGTAAGCCCAGGGTTTGAACTCAGGCTCAAGCCTAAACCCCCTTCTATCCACATGCAAATCACGCTAACCCAGGGTCCCAGGACCCCCTGGGGGTGGAGGATCCAAGCTGGGACCCAGGATTCAAGCCCTATTGCTTTGCAGTGTAGATGCAGCCCCACTGGATTTGTGCTCTGGGCAGCTTCCAAAAGTGTCCCAGCATCCCACCGTCTGACTTTCTTTGTCCTCTGACAATCAAGTTTGGTGGAGAGTCAATTTTTCTCACACTGCACCACGAACAAAGGGCTAGAGCAGCCATATTTTGGGAGGGCACTAGGAAGTCTGGGATATGGGTGGCTGGACTTGGGCCCACATAATGCAGTGTGGACACTGGAGCCCCAGGTTGGGAATTCAACAATTCCTAACCTGGGGTTACAAATGGGTGTAGACATTCAAGCCCTAGGTTAAGAAACCCAGGGTCTGCTAACTCAAGGTTTACTAACCTCCTGTATAACACAGGCCATTACATTTCACTCAGTTACTCCTGTCCTGAGTCCAATAACTTGTGTCTGGCTAAAGCAGATCTCCCAGAAAGGCAGCCCGTCTTGAGCTGAAGACATCAAGAGATAGAGAATCCACCACTTTCCTTGTTAATTTGTTCCAGTGATTAGTCACCCTCACTGTTAAACATGTGTGCCTAATTTCCCATTTGAATTTGTCCGGCTTCTGCGTCCAGCCATTCTGAAGACAGTCTGCGTCCGACCCTGGCCAGAATCATGGACTGCAGTGCAGAGGCATGTGGCAATTGAATACAACGGGTTGGATGTGTCTCCTTCCTGCGCCAGTGTCACCCCATGGAACAAATGGAGTCACTCCAGTGTTCTGGCACTGTGAATGAGATCAGACTATGGTCCAGCATGCGAGGCAGGGAGGGGAATTTCATCCCGTTTTGTTCAAGTCCCAACAAAGGTCCCATCTGGCTTTGATTGGAGCCATTCAAAAAAAATCAGAGCCACTTCACTCACACCCTAAAAAGGCTCCGGGGTCATTTACTCCTGCTGTAGAAAATAACTGTGTAAAAGATCACACCAGATTCCTATAGGAAGTGCTGTCTGTGGTGTGTTCCCTTCAATGAGCACTATCCCGCCGTGCAAAGAGAGAGCTGGTGGTCGGGAGGAGGAGAAGTTTAATGCCATTTAAGGTGGCCCTTGGAAAAGGGATGGGGCAGCTATTTCCTCCCCCCCACCCCGATTTTGCTTTCCCCTGAGCTGCTCCCCTAAGCTCTAACCTACTTTTACTTTCCAAGCAGAAAACTGCTGCTGCTGGTGGTGTTGCTGATGCATATTTCAAACAAGCCCGTGCATGGGATTCGAGACACATTATTTTGCACTGGCGCCCCGGGCCATAGATTCGCCTGCTTCCATCGACAGCACGTTTTGCTTCATAAAGAATGTGCAGGCCCTCACCTGGAGCTATTTATCTGGAGTGCTCAGGAGAAGCGAACGAGAGGGAAAAAGCACTGCATGCCCGTGTTGGCAGCTAGCCCCCGTCCTGCATACCTGTGAGCGGCCAAACGCTGACCTCTGCACAAGAACCAGTCTGTCCCCTGCTGATGAGCCAGGATTGTTCCCGACAGTCTGTTCCCATTGTTCTGTGCAATCTGAGTATGAGTGAGTCACGCAGTGGCACTTCTACCACTGCTCCTGGGAGACTGTCTTACCGGGCCTGATCCTGAGAGGTGCTGGTGGTCGTCGTGAACAGGAGCTGCACAGGCTCACCTCTTCTCAGGATCAGACCCCTCTGAGTTCACGGCAGGCACCGTTTTTCTGTAGATTCAAATTGTCTTTGCTCCCGTTCTTCCCGTTGCTCTTACATGTGCCCTGCTGGATCACTAATGATTATTATTTATGTTACAGAAGTGCCAAAGTGCAGCAGTCAAGGATCAGGTTCGCTTCTGCCAGGTGCCGTATGGAGAATTAACAACAAGACAATCCCACTCCAGAGAGCTCTAATGCCAGATAGGACACAGAGGGGTGAATGAAACAGACAAATAGGGAAGGGGTGGGCTGGGAGGACAAGGAACAGAGGTTAGCAGACGAGCAGAAGTCACAGCTGGCCACCTGACTAACTCAAATTTCCCCCTCCTTTGGTTTAACACTTCAAACAATGGTAGGTAGAAGGGAAATCTCCCTGAATTTTCAAGCTGTACAAATGCGGATCCTTTAAAACAGGAGGGGAGGAATCTTTAACTAAGTCCATATTCATTACAGCTGGTAGGAACATTAACCACAAAAGGCTCTTTCATGGAAAAACACTGTTTCACTGAAGCTGAAACATTTCACAAAGACGTATCGGTTTGGACGGGAAGGTTTCTGAGGCCCAGGGTGGACTCAGTTCCAGAGGGAGAGCCCTGAATCAAAACCCGTCACCTTTGGGTGCAATTCTGTTTCACAAAACTATTTTAAAGGTTTTGTTTTCATTCCCAATTCAAACCCCCAAAGCTGTGATGAAATGGCATTATTGTTGTGTATGGCCAGTTCTAATATTCATCCCGACAAGCACAAGCATCATCCCATTCTCCTGGTTCCTCTTCTCCAACATACCCCGGCTTAAAGGGACAAGTGAAACACTCAGTAGAATCCCGTTCCATCGGCGATATTTTACAAGGGACATATTCCATCCCAAGCCATATGGCCCCTGGTTATTACTGCCATATGTCTGGCCTTGAATAGAGATACCTATGGTCAAATCCCTTTTGAGGATGGAATATTGCCCGTGATTTGGAGTGACCAGGTGCTTACATGGTGCCATAATATGAATGCTTCCTTTCTGCCAACCTTTGTCTAGCCTATTTAGATTAGATTGTAAACTCCTCATGGCCGAGATGGTCTCATACTAGGTGTATGTACAGCGCCTAGCGCAACGGGGCCCTGATCTCAGTTGGTGCCGCTAGGGGCTAAAGCAATACAATTAATAAATAATAATAGAAGTGTCGCCTGATGGAAGGTGAGGCACGAACTGACCCAGGGCTGATGACAGAGGATTTTGGGAGAACCAAGAAGAAACGGAATGAGAATGTCTTTATGTTAAGCGACAGTGAATGTAAACATGGGTTTTGAAGTAAGAAGATCCAAGAGCATTAAAAAGAAAAAGTATATCATATATGATCTGTGCAACCAATAGACTGAATTCTGTTCTCGCTGATAATGGAGTAAATCCATTGGTTTCAATGGTGCAGCTCCAGATTCACACTGAAGTAAGAAACAGTAGATCTTGCCTGTATACAGTAGACAAATGCAAACATATACATAAATGAAAGAGGAATTAATTTGTTCAGCTCTGGTGTGGCACACAGCAGCACAAGTAAACAGATGTTTAGGACAGAAAGCGTAGAAGAAAACTGTACTGAATGGAAATAAGGCAAATTTAGGTAGGCATAATGTAATTATACAAAGTGGGCTCAGAGACTAACTCTTCTGCTTTTGGGAAAAGTGCCATGACATCTGTAATCAGCTGGAGCAGTCAGGGTCTTGGTTTTATGGTTTATCCATCAGTTCCATGGCACAGTGACCATGTTTACCTTGCTGAGTCAATTGTTAAGCAGATTGAAAGGGAAGATTGCCATATATATAACAAATGGGGAAAGGGGGACATTGATAGAATGAATGTAAATTAAATATTAAAGAATGCAGACAAATGATGAGGGAAGCTAAAGGTAACAATGAAAAATTCATGGTTGGTAGGGTAAAGAACAATGAAAAGGATTTTTTAAAAGTATATCAGGAAGAAAAGGAATCCTAACAATGAAATAGGTCCATTACTAAAGTGGAGATGCTAAAATTGTCAATCATGGTCCAGATGTGGAAGAGGCGTTCCATAAATATTTCTGTTCTGCATTTTGGAAAAAAGCTGGATGATGTATTCATATCATATAACAATGGTGAAATACTTTCCATTCCAACAATAACTAAAGAGGATATTAAAGAGTAATTGCTAAAGTTAATGATTTTTAAAATCTTGAGGTATAGACAACTTTCACTTAAGTGTTTTTAAAGAGTTGGCCAAGGAACTCTCTGGATCACTGATATTAATTTTTAATAAATCTTGGTGTACTGACAGAATATTAGAGGACTGGAAAAAGTTAATGTAGTGTCAATAATTTTAAAGAGTAAGTGGGATGACCTGGGATAATTGTAGGCCTGTTAGTTTGTCACTGATCCCGGTCAAAATAATGGAGAGGATGGTATAGGACTCAATCAATAAAGAACTAAAGTATTATAATGCAATTAATGCCAGTCAACATGGTTTGATGGAAAATAGGTCATGCCAGACAAACTTGATATATTTTTTATGAGATTAAAAGTTTGGCTGATAATGGTAATTTTGTAGACATAATACTTTTGGTTATCTGTAAGGCATTTGACTTAGTAGTGTACAGCATTCTGACTGAAAAATGGTAACATACTAAATCAATATAGCACATATGAAATGGAATAAAAGCTGGCTAACTGATAGATCTTCAAAAGCAACTGTTAATGGGGAATAATCATTGAGTAGGGGTATTTCTAGGAGGGTCCCACAGAGGCCAGTTTTCTGCCCAATGCTCTTTAATACTTTTATCAATGATCTGAAGAAAATATAAAATCATGATTGATAAAGTTTGCAGATGACACAAACTGGTGATGTGACTGATAAATAATGAGAAGCACAAGGCACTCAGACAGAGTGATTTGGATCGGTTGGTAAACAGGATTAGGTCAAACAACATGTGTTTAAATGCAAGATCATACATCTAGGAACAAAGATCACAGGTCACACTTACAGGATAAAGAAACTGTATCCCGGAAAGCAGCAACTCTGAAGAGGACTTTGGGTATGTATACACAGCACCTGGACACCCATGGCTGACCCATGCTAGCTGACTCAGTGGGAGGGTCCCAGAGCTCAGGCTCCAGCTGCAGCCTGGAATCTACACAGCAATGGGACAGCCCCACAACCTGAGCCCCACGAGCTCAAGTCAGCCGGCATGGGCCAGCTGTGGGTTTTTCTTAAAGGTGTAGACATACCTTTAGAGGTCATGATTGATAACCAGCTGAACATGAACTCCCAGTGTAATGCTATGGCTAAGAGGGCTAATGCAATTCTTGGCTGTATAAGCCGGTGAATATCGAGGGTATATCAGACCAAGGTACAACAAGATCCACCTGTGGGAAGTCGAAGCTTGACAGATTCAAACTGGAAATAAAATGTGAATTTTTAACAGTGGGGGTGATTATAATCTTTGGAACAACTTCTTATAGGATTGTAGGTCTCAGCCCATGTCTGCAGGCAGTCCTCAGACCGCAGCCACTAACCTACAGCTTGCCAGTACCAGCAAGAAGTGTGGGGTGGGGGACCCTACCTCACCAGAGACACGACCTATGAAGCTCCTGATTGGAGGGGATGTCTGGCCTCTCTGATTGGCTCCGACTTGCTATTTAAGCCAGAAGGGGGCACAGGAAGCTGCCTGAGCAACTAGGTGAATCCCTGTGTGGGTCCTGCTTCTACACCCCACCCCTGGCTACTGCTCTGGCTCTGACCCTTAGCTTGATTCCTGACTCTGTCTCTGATCCTGGGCTCTGGCGCCTACCTCCTGGTCTGATCCCACTAGGCCTGATTGTCTATGTCCTGGTCCACAACAGGGATGTAGTGGATTCCTCATTACTTGAAGTATTTTAAATCAAGATGGGGGGGGGGTGGAATTTTTAAAAGTTCCTAAGTGACTTAGGAGCCCAAGGCTTCATGAACGTCAATCCTCCTAAGTCACATAGGTACTGTTGAAAATTCCATTTATAAAACAGATGCTCCGGTTAAACCACCACAAGTTCCGGGGTTTGCTGCAGGAATCACTGGGTGTAGCTTTCAGGCTAGTGGAGGTCAGACTAAATGTTCGCAATGGTCCCTTCAGTTCTTACAATCTGTGACTCAGACTAAATTACCAGCACCCCGTCAGCACTTAGATTTCCTTGGAGGTCTCCCACCCAAGTGCTGACCCATCCCTACACCTGATTTGGTTAGGGGATCTGACAAGATCAGGCCCAAGATGGCATATGGGTGCAAGTCAGAAAGTCCCCTATCACTGGGCTCCTAAACCTCTCTAATCAGCAGACCTTTCGTTCCCATCAGCCCAAAGGGTTGAACGCTAAGATCTGCCGAGATGCAATACTATCCAATACCCGATAAATAGCTGTGCAGATGAGAGCTGGATACGCTTAGGAGCCCCTTCCTGGCCAGCAAACTCTTTCCTGGCGTTCTGCTTCATGAAACAACCCAGCCGACGGGTTATTACTTCAAAATGCTGCAGCTCCTGCTCTAGGAGGAATCCATCCCAATGTTGATTGGAACCTTAAAGGCACATGCCGAAAAAACAGTGCTCTTCTTTTCCCCTCCTCCTAGCTGTTGATTCACACCACTTCGTTGTTCCCACTCAGCAATGAGCTTCAGCATTTGTGCCAGCCCACGGGGTAGCTTCTACGTCACCAAGGCTGGCCCCGGAGGTGAGATGCGGGAGTCGGGAGTCTACATGGCTTGGGTCTCCATTATAAGAGAAACCCTCTTTTAGCAGAAGAAAATATGAGTGTTCACAGCTACCGCCCAACTCCAGTTCATTTGTTGCTTGCTGCGGCTGAAGGGAACCTAGGAATTCTGAAGCACAGCAGAAGGTTTGCTGAGTTGCTCAGCATCTCAAACCCAGAACGCTGTTTCAATTCGTGCCTGTGTCCTAAATGCACGATAGTGCCTCGGCGCCCCGGTCACAGACCAGGATGTCACTGTGCTAGGTGCTGTACAAACACAGACTAAACAGACAATCTGCCTCCTTTGCATTAAATCCAGCCCCCCAGCAGTGAGGGACATGACACAAACATTACAGCCTTACCTGTATCAAAATGATTTTTTCCCCAACCATTAAAAAAAAGAAATCACGAGATCAGCAAAAATAAAAGCCTGTCTTAAAGCCAATAAACATGTCACTCCGTTTTACTCTAGTCCAACCCCACTACCAGATTTCCTTCCTGGCGTGTTTATTGAGGTTTGTTTGTTTATTATGAGCACATGCCAACAAAAAGCCACGCGGGCGCTTTACATAAAACATCATCATAATCGTAAAACAAACCCAATGGCCCAGCTACAATTCCCACAGCATCGTCAACCTCTATTACAGAGCGGCAGCCTGGGCCAAAGCATAAATTAATGGAGATATACCTATCTCCTAGAACTAGGAGGGACCCTGAAAGGTCATTGAGTTGAGCCCCCTGCCTTCACTAGCAGGACCAAGTACTGATTTTGCCCCAGATCCCTAAGTGGCCCCCACAAGGACTGAACTCCCAACCCTAGGTTTAGCAGGCCAATGCTCAAACCACTGAACTATCCCTCCCCCACAAAGAACATAAGAACGGCTGTACTGGGTCAGACCAAAGATCCATCCAGCCCAGTATCCTGTCTACCGACAGTGGCCAATGCCAGGTGCCCCAGAGGGAGTGAACCTAACAGGTAATGTTCAAGTGAATCAAGCCTACTGAAGTCAATGGAAAAACTCCCATTGAAGTCAGTAGGTTTTTTATCAGAGCCTAGGTGAGCTGCTAAACGCTGCAGCTATTGCAGCTTCCAAGCCGGGGTGCTGGAACAATTTTTATAATGGAGGTGATAGGATGGGAACCATGGAACCCACGTGTTTGGTGTTTGGTGTTACTACTTCTGCCGCACCCCTAGTACCCCTAGTTCTAGCACCACTGCTTCCAACCCAAGCCACCTTTGAGGGAAGCCCAAAGAGGAGGAGTTACAGTAATCCATTCTGGAAGCTGTTAGAGCCATGGTTGAGTGGGTATGCCTATGTCTAGCCATATTTCCACCAATATAACTTCACCCGTTTATTATATTACACACACACACAAACCCTACTTGAAAAGAACATGAGTAAGGCTGCAAAGTCAAGCAGGCCAAAGTTTGCAAGTGCTAAAGTTAAGGTTGCCCGTGGAACCTTCATTTGCCCCCCCTCGTACAGATGCATTATGATACATTCTTTAAGGATATGATCATGAGTTTCACACCCAGGCCCAGTCTCCTTGCCTGGCTGGTCCCAGTCTCCTTCTCACCCCTGCCCTCTAGTCCCAGTCTCACCAGACTCCAGTCTATTCCTTTCCATGCCCCAATCCAGCTTTTGTCCCCCCCCTGCATTTCAATCAGATGGTCTCCTCCTCCTTGGTGCCTTGTCACTACTGGGGGGCTAGGGGTGGTGGGGGTGATCACTGAGAGCATAGGAGAGACAGGCTCCCTGTGCTCAGTTCCAGCTCCCGCTCTGCCAGGAGCAGCAAGTACAGGGAAATTCCAACTCCGCTCTGGTAAGCCTGGGCCGGAGAATGCTTAGTTGCTCTGTGAGGTTGGTACATGCTCAGGCTGGCGAGCATTAGGAGCTGGGGGGGGATGGGACATGCTCAGTGAGGTTGGAATTGTCAAAGACTTTATCTGCTAAAAACAAAGTCTCTACTGAGCTTGTGCAAACTGTGATTTTTTTCAAAGGCGTCTAACTTGCCCGCGGTTGAGCTGATTTTCGCAGGGATGGCAAAAGGCACCTACATCTCTGACACCAAGGCCACCCGCTGCCAAATTTCAAGTCCCTGATCCGAAGCACGAGGATGCTAGAGCTTTGCAAAGACAAAGGTCTCCCAAACTTTAACATGGGCAAAACAACATCATTTTCCCTGGTTTCATTCTCAGAAATGGCTGACCTGTTTTGAGCTGAAATTAAAAAAAAAATTCAGCTTGAGGCAGTCACTTGGCTTGGAAAATTTCATCCCAAATTATTAAAATTTTGCAAAGTTATAAGCAAGTGAAAACTGGGTCTTATAGTAGGAAATGTCAGACAATCTTAAGAGGCGGGGTTACCAGGCCCTGCCTATAATAAACAGTAGCCCTTACAGAATAATTTACCTATTTAATTGAGCCTCTTTTTCTGCCTTGGGAACATCCAAGCACTGACCGCGATTTCCTCAAATGTATTTGTTACTTAAAAGTATCTCAGGAGTTTCTTTGTGGTTTAACTCTGGGGTCTGACAGCAAATAGTTCTCTGTGAGTTTTCAATTCCTGGTCTTCCTGCTGTGCTAGTAAGTTACTTTTCACTGGACAAATTTTAAGGCCCGGCTTGACAAAGCCCTGGCTGGGATGATTTAGCTGGGAATTGGTCCTGCTTTGAGCAGGGGGTTGGACTAGATGACCTCTTGAGGTCCCTTCCAACTCTGATATTCTATGATTCTATGAAATAAGTCATGTGGTATTGGACAAATGAGTCACATGGGGTTGATTCCATTGCCTGAGTGGATCGGCCTGCAAGCCCTTTTCACCTATTTGTGCAAATATAAAATCCCGCACTGCAGGTTTGACTTTGAAATTCTCTTGTCTCAAACACTCAGGCAATCAGAATTGGTCATATTAACATTGGTGGAAAGTGAATACAAAAGGGACGCAACTGTTATTTATTATTTGTGTTCTGGTAGCACCTGGAGAATCCAGCTGAGATTGAGGCCTCACCATGCTAGGTGCTGTCTACACTGGACTTTTCTACCTCAAGTTAATTGATGGCCAGTTAACTCTATTTAATTCAGTTGTAACTGGCATAGGAAGTTTCCACACTAGCTTTTACAAACATGGTAAGTACTACAAGTTAAAAATGCCTAGTGAAGATAACCCCACAGTAAAAGATAGTCCAAGCCCCTGAGAGGCAGACAAATGGTGGGAGAGGAAGTAGGGATGCCATCAGGTTGGTACCAGAGCCAGGAACACAACGCAAATTTCCGGAGTCCCAGTCCAGTGCATATTCTACTGGAGCACACTATGGCAAAATGCAAATGCAGCTAACAACTGAGAACATACGGATGGCAATTGTTTTGCATTATGGTCGCAGCTGAAATAAATATACATACTGCAGTATCATAGAATCATAGAATATCAGGGTTGGAAGGGACCTCAGGAGGTCATCTAGTCCAACCCCCTGCTCAAAGCAGGACCAATCCCCAACTAAATCATCCCAATGTATTTGTCTTAGAGGAGCTGGGTTGATTTACATGATGGGGTCTCACTAGGGGTAGCCCCAAAGAAGGCCATTACAGGTCACTTGAATACTCCAGGGTCAAAAGTCCTGTTTATTATTTGTACAGTGCTTAGAGCTAATCAGAACATTTTTGATTTCATCCAAACTTTGTTAAGGGTCTTGAGGGAGACTCACGTTTCATAGCCTGGTGGGTGGGGCACACCGGAGCACCGTAGACAAAATGATTTTGGCCCTCCACAGAGTAGTCAAGAAAAAGAAAATGCTGGCCAATCAGAGAAGCAAATATGGCTGGCCAGTCAGAATAGAGGAAAACCAGAAACACCCGACTAGCACAGCGTCCCCAGAAGGTGGCAAAAGCGCAGACACCCTGCTCACTTGCCCTTAGGACGTAGGAAACTGAGGTTCCAAGTCCCTGCTCTGTGAGGAAAACTCTGCTTTGAATCAGCCAAAAGAGGGACTTGAACAGGGGTTTCTCACATCTCAGGCATAGCTTCTAACTACCACGCTTTGCTCACTCTCTGAGACAGCTCATCACTGCCTCCTGAATTGAAACCCACAGGTTTTCTATTGCATTTCAGCAGGAAAATGTTTGAAAAGTTTTGGCTTTGTTCCGACATGGAAAGAAAACAGACTCTGAAACCTCAAAAGTTGCCACGGAAGGGAATTGTCATCCTCCACCCAGCTCGCACAGTGATAGCACCTGTGAGCCCCAGTCCTGGATCAGCAAAAACAACGAGGAGTCTTTTTGGCACCTTGGAGACTAACAAATGTATTTGGGCATAAGCTTTCGTGGCCTAGAACCCACCTCATCAGATGCATGGAGTGGAAAATACAGTAGCAGGTATAAATACACAGCCCATGAAAAGATGGGAGTTGCCGTACCAAGTGGGGGACCCCATTGTGCTAGGCACTGTATAAACACAGATATACGCAGGTCTAAGGCTAGATCAGAATCCCAGCTGGCATATAGTGGGGTAATTCCATTGAAGCAACTGGACCTGTGCTGATTTATAGGAGCTGGGGCTCTAGCCCATTGTTTCAGTCATCATCTCTTTTGCAAATGCTAGAGAGGTGATAAAATCCTGTAGGACCACAACAAGGTCCTTGCTTGAGAGGAAGAGGTCATAGCAGTCTGACCCACTATCATGGATGGCATGTTCTTCCTCCAGGAAAGAACAGCCCAGAGTGAGCCCTCAGTCCCATGCTGGCTCCAAGCACAGCAACCTCGACCCTTGAAAAATGTTTCCCCCGTTTCATGGGCATCACCTTAGTCTTATTCAAGCTTGGTGGGAGCAAACAACTTAATTGGTTTTAAGAGAGAGCTGGATAAATTTATGAGTGCAGTGGTATGACGGGATTGTTTGTGATGCTGGGAGGCAGGGCTCAACAGCCCTGGAGCTCATTTCCGGTATGTTTCTAAAGCTCATGCTTCAGGGTTTCAGATGGCCACTGGCAGGGGACAGGAAGGAATTCCTCCCTCCATCCCCTGCTAATGTATTCTGAGAATATATATATTTTTAAATCTCCGTCCTCTGAAGCATCAGGAATGATTACGGCTGGAGATGGGACATTGGATGGGGTGGGCCAGGGCTCTGAGGTGGCACCGTGCTTTCTGACTCTTAAGTGCTTAGCTGGCTGGTTCTTGCTCTCATCCTGAGGGTCTATCTGATCTGAGGTCGGGAAAGAATTTTCCCCCAGGTCAGATTGGCAGTGATCTTGGGGGAGTTTCACCTTTCTCTGCAGCGTGTGGGTGCAGGTCACTTGCCAGGATTATGTGGGCATCTCTCAATCATCTCCCTGCAACTACGGGGACTTCAGGCCCTGGTGCACCTCGGTCCCTCCTATTCTCTGGCTGTGGCCAATGACTGTCTCCTTTGGGCTGTAACACTTTGGTCCCCTTCCGGTTGTTGGGGCTCACTGTGCGGGTGCTGCGTGGCATTGGTGGCCTGTGATCTACAGGAGGTCAGGCTAGATGTTCCATTGGTCCCTTCTGGCCTTAAACTCAATGATACTCTGGTGCCTGTAAGGTGGTGCCCTGGACAGATACCACTGCAGATACTGAACCAGAGCCCCACAATGGATCCATTCCAGATTTAAACACTGAGCCCAGGGCTCTGGGAGTTTGGTAAGTGCTGTGTGAATGCTCATTCAGTGCAGCTAGGATGTATATAGCTCATAGTTCTGTATACTCAAGGTCAAGCCAACTTTGTGCAGGTTTTGAAGCCACGGAGGAGCAAAAACAGCTCTCACCAACCTTTGTGCCTTTCTTCCCCAATGCTGGGGCTGGCTGAGGACTGGTCTGAATTTAGAGCAGTCTGATAACTCTTCTAAATTGCACATGGCTGCCAATGACCTTGGCAGCTGGGGATTGCTAGAGCACAACAGAATCCAGCCACACTCCTTTCCTCCAGACATGTCTTCAACACCATCCCAAATCCGGGGCTATGAACGGGTGCCACAGGGCCAGCTATGGTTCACTGGGGATTCTCCGTTAGTAAATTTGGGTGGCTTAATGGCCCAGGGTTGTGCCAAGTGGTTGCTTCGGACACCAAAATTGGGCCTTCGGTATCTTGGTTTTATGAGCTCCCGGTAACCTGGGACACAACATCACTGAGATGAAAAAATATCAGCCCGACCATCAAAGAGCCAAGAGACAGTCCAAATTCCCAAAGCAAATTGGCCATGTGGGCTAAGAATCTGCGTGTCATGTCTCAGCCTGGCATCAGCTGTGTTTCAGTAGTTATGGTAAGCTATGCAAACAGTGCCTTCTAGCCAAGACAAGTTTAGCAGGGCTCCTACTGGCTTAGCCATGGGGGTGGAGGCTCCATTTTGACTCACCTAACACAGCTACTGCCTAAGGACCAGCAGGAGACTCAGTTGAGACAGCATGCAGGATGCATGCGTGCGCTGGAGTCCCGTCAGTGGATGAGTGGGGAGGATTCTGTTTATGTGTTTTGGCCGCCAGCTGGCCAGAAAATTTGAAAGCCGCCTCCCGAACTTGTCTCAGTTGGGAGTAACTCTCTGCACGTATTATTAGCAGAACTCCGTCCTCTGCAGCGTCTTCCCCACCCGCACTGCACCCCAAAGCAGTTCGGAGCCTGACACAATGTAAGAGATGCAACAGTGCCGCTGGGAACCAATGACCTCCCTAATGCACATGGAGCCAGATTGTCCATAGCTGTAAATCAAGATCGCTGGGCGAGTTTCCAAGCAGCTACGTCCAGGTACACCAGAGCCCTTAGCGAGTCAGTCGGGAGGACAGAAAATGGAGGAGCAGCCAGGCCGTGCGCTGGAGAGATGTATTAGATCCCTCCCTCTCTCTCCACCACACCTGGCTATTAACGCCTGGAATAAAGGGCTGATAGACCTGTTCGTTAATTAGCATCACGCCGTCCAGTGCCTCTCAAGAGTTTTGGTAAAAGATATATTGTCTGAGGAATGATGTTAGGGCACCTAGAGCCTTCGATTCACGTCTTTATGGTTTTCAATCTAAACAAATAAATAGGCCAGACCCACATCTGGTGTACATTAGAATAACCCCATTGAAGTTAATAGGGCCAGATTCTCCGCACGTCTCTCTTGGAGTTGGGGGGGGGGGGGCAACTCCTCAGCCGGCGTAAATGGGTGTAGCTCCATAGACGTCAGTGGAACTATGCTGATTTGCACCCGCTGAGGTTCTAGTTTTACAAGACATTAGAGGTGGAAAAGCCCCGTTATGTCTCATGCAAGCCAGCCTTTGCTATTACTGTACAATGTCAAGGCTCCAAGGTTTTGTCCAGAGTAGCTTTAATTTAGTCACCTGATGGGACTTTCACAATCCTCACTGACGTTCCCAGGAGATAGGACTGGCAGGATGTTTTTTCCTGACATTTCACCTAAAATCTCCCTTTCTTCAGTGCTCCCACGTTAGTCCTAGTTACATCCTTTTGTGCCAGGTGAATGACTCCTCTCCTCCCCGGCTATTTAGAGTTGACAAATATTGGTGAGCTGTTAGGTTATTTGGCCAAGTTAGACCTATTTAGCTGCTCGAAATCTTTCCCCATAATCCTCAACCCCTTCTCCTCCCGGCTCTTTGACAGCCCTCCAGTTTGTCCACATCTTTCTGACAACGAGAAGGACGTGGAACTGAATCCTGTAGTTCAAGAGCAGGCTCACCAGAGTCAGATAGACAGGGGTTATTATCTTGCTGTTCTGGGACCTGATGCATTAAGTCACGTGGGTCATTTTTGCTGTCACCTTGCTTTGCAAAGTCAGGTCAAAGGCACACGCGAGTCCCTAGGTCATGTGGGTTCTTCTTTCTCCTGCAGCAGTTGCTACTCACTTGTATCTCCTTAAAATTTAAAATAGTTGCCCCCCACTAGGCCCTACTTATGTGCCTGAGTTTTTCAAATACACATAAGAAAGGGGAAGAGGGCTCCATTTCCCTTTATTTACACACCAAGTTAATAGTCATAATACTTCACTTGTACATAGCACTTTCCATCTATAGATCTAAACTTTACAAAGGCGGTAAGTATCGTTCTCCCCATTTTACAGATGGGGAAACTGAGGCACATGCAGGCAAAGTGATTTGTCCAAGGTCACCGAGCAGGCCAGGACTAGAAGTTAGGTTCCCCAAGTCCCAGTCCAGGGCACTGTCTACTAGGCCACAATGCCTCCAAATGAAAAGAAAATGATGCAGTTCTGGTTGTACGTGAAAGCTACAAGCCTTAAAAAAACCCCATCCATCTTGGACTCCACTAGAGATAGCACGGCAGTGAATTCAAAGTCATCACATATAATGCAGAATAAAACTTCTGGCACTAGATGAAAGCACTGAGAACTTCTTCTGCCTCTTTAATATTTACACATCTACTGGGTGTTTTAAAAAAAAGATTTGAAGGTGAATTTTATGTTGGTGAATGGTGCTGGATTGATAGTTCTGGAGATTTATCCACCATACATGTACAACATAAGCTTCCCCTACACTGTTTCCTAAACATGTCTCAACCCTGACCCAGATGGACCACATCTAGACCCAAGAGAACAGTTCGCTCCTTATAGTCCATTCTGTCTTTGGCTTCTTGGTGAGCATGTCAACAAGGTTGTCAACTGATGTTGTTTATGGTTGACCAAGGGTTCCACATCTCAATGTGAAGTCCTAAGAGCTATCCTGTCCATTGCTGATAGAGCGGTGAGAATCAGAGCTTTTTCGGGTTTACTGGAAATTCCAAAAAACAGAAAAAAATATTTCGGATTGAACCAAATGCAAATTTTTGTGAAATTTTTGCTAGGTAAAAAAGTGGGGAAAAAATGTTTTGGGGTGAATGCAACATCTCATTTTGATTTTGATCATGTTAAAACATCTTTGATTTTTTAAAAATAACATTAAAGGAAATTTTGAAATGAAAAGTCATTTTGAACCAAAAAAAATTGAAATATTTCAAGAATTTTTGTTTTGTTTTGACCGTAACAATTCAGCAAAACGGACACAAATTCACAAAAAAATGTTGCTGTTGCCAAATCTGCATTATTTTGCCAAAAAAAACCAACAACTTTCCAATGAAAAATGTTGCCCAGCTCTAATCATCAATATATAACTGTTCTTTATTGCGTATGTTTTAGACTTTACCACATGGAATTCTATCATCACCCCTGACAGGGGGAAGCAGAAGTTCTTAAGCTAGTTCTGTTGGCAGGGATTAGAAATTTTATTCGCCTAATTCAAAGTGTTTAGAATGATTATTCTCTCCAGATTTGCGATACATTTAATCTTCCCATCTTTTTTGTTCACAGGCTAATTCTTGGTCTCCCAGGAGAGGTGTGACCCTCAAATGGCCCTCATTTCAAAGGAACTTTTTCACTTTACTTCCGAAGTTACCTAAGTTCTGCACACATTTGGAGTCCCCTTTGCTTTCAGTGTTGAAGATTATTTACACCAAAAACAAAGACTCATGAAGCTAAGCATACAGGAAGAGCTATTTGTACTAAAGGAAGAAACCCCACAACATTGTAAGTTTCCTGCATGAATGATTTTTTTGGAACCTCGTTATCTCCACACTGATATATACCTGCCTCTGGAGATTTCCATTACTTGCATCTGAAGAAGTGAGGTTCTTACCCACGAAAGCTTATGCTCCCAGTACTTCTGTTAGTCTCAAAGGTGCCACAGGACCCTCTGTTGCTTTTTACAGATTCAGACTAACACGGCTACCCCTCTGATTTTTTTGGTGTATTCCTCATTCTGTGTTTTTATCATACACTGCATCCCACTTTTGGGCCATGGCAGGTTAAGAGGTAAAGTATTAGGCAACCAGGTACAACAAGAGATGGATGGATGAACTAGTTCAGATGATTTGGTGAATTTATTATTTCTGCGTCTCTCCGTATCTCTGTGCTTCTGTGGTGGCACCAGAAACACCAAAACGTTTTAAGAAATGCCATTCTGATGTTATTTCTTGTCTGAATGAACCAGAAGTTTTATAGGCCATGTCTACACTACAAAATTAAGTTGACCTAACTTAGGTAGGCACACAGCCGCCACGGTAATTACATCACTTGAGCGTGTCTACACTTTGCTCCTTGCGTTGGTGGCGTGCGTCCTCACCAGGAGCGCTTGTATTGATTGTACTGTCCATGTGGGGCATTGCGGGACGGCTCCCGAAAGCGAGGAATAGTCAACGTAAACAATCCAGTGTCTACACTGACACTGCATTGGCCTAACTACATTGATCTTGACTCTACGCCGCTCGTGGAGGTGGAGCTATTAAGTTGGTGTAACTTGTTGGGCAGTTATGCTGGTGGGAGTGAAATTTAAGTGTAGACACTTCCATAATTAGGTCGACGTAAGCTGCTTTGAGTTGACCTAACTCTGTAGTGTAGACCAGACCATAGATTCAAGGGGTCTCATTCTCAGTGTTGCCCTTTACATCTGTATAAAGTGGATGTAAAACACAAGGGGCCAGATTCTCATTTTAAAAAACAGCCCCCTACAGTCAGGGGCGGCTCCAGCTTTTTTGCCGCCCCAAGCATGGCAGGCAGGCTGCCTTCGGCGGCATGCCTGCGGGAGGTCCCCGGTCCCGCGGCTTCGACGTACCCGCCGCCGAATTACCGCCGAATCTGCAGGACCGGCGGACCTCCCGCAGGCAAACTGCCAAAGGCTGCCTGACTGCCGCCCTCACGGGGACCGGCAGGCCGCCCCCGCCCCGCGGCTTGCCGCCCCAGGCACGTGCTTGCTACGCTGGTGCCTGGAGCCGCCGCTGACTACAGTGGTTGCAGTGTAAAGTACCCTTAAAGTAGGGTAATCACATTTACATCTGTTTCAAGGACTTTTTGCACTGCCAGAGTGGTGAAAATGGGCCACAGGTTTTGTCTACACTGCAATCCTGTAGACATACCCAAGCCAGCTTTGATCTAGTTAGTGTGGGTCCTGGAGTAACGAAGCCAGGGCAGGACAGATTTCCATGTGAGCTAGCTGCCCCAGGAATTACCCAGAGTCCTACTGCTCCAGTACCGGAGGTAATGAGATTAAATCTAGCTCAGGTACGTCTACATGAGCTTCAATCACACCCAGTGATCACAGTGTAAACATACCCTTAGCGCCAATGACACTCAGGCCTCTCAGTTTGGATTTGGTAGCATATCACATCCACTTTACACGGATATAAATGACTAACCAAGGCACAAAGCAACAGAGAATCAGACCCAGTCTGAACTTTTGCACGCTTTTGCAAGCTCAAAACGCTGATGTTCTCCTGTTGTTGTCACATATAGTCACAGCTCTAACGTTAGGGTCTGGAAAACCTAGTTTATTCTAGATGATCAATAGAACAATGTAGGTCTTCTACTGCATGAAGGATACCCAAGAAAGGGGAATGAAAATTTCACAAGAGCACTTGCTGTTGAGGAAGTTTCCAGTAGAATTTTGCAAAAGCAAGATCAGATTGTTCCGATAAGCATCTGAAATTTTTGGGTGCTTATCCAAATAGACCAAAGCCTGCCCACCACTGAAGGAACCATGGAGAAAAATTGAGATTCTCATGCGGGCAGAGACAGTATTCCGACTGAAAGAAAGATTCCCCTACAGGCAGTCACTATCCCTTTATACATCTGTATCTAACAGACAGCAATAAAATGCATTTATTTTTACAGGTACCAGTATGACTCACTTGATGGCAACCTGGCCTCTGGGCAAAAAGGAAATGAAATATACTCCAGCCACTCTCCCCACATGTGGTTTCAGGCTCATTCTGGCTAGATCTGGGTAAGTCAGGCCCATCATGTCTCTACTATGTACTGTTAGAAGTAATGTCATTCATGGGAAGCATTGCACAATCTCACCCCCAGTCCCTGTATCCGTGACTGCTGCCCAAGCAGAAGCTGGATACCCCCCATTAGCACTCACAACAGAAGAGCAGAAAAGCCAAGGCCTGAAAAGATTCACTCTTGCCAGGGAATACATTGCAGGGGCCAAATTCCAGACTCCGAAGCACACTTCCCATTCACTTCAATGGGCGCTGTGGAATGTTTATATATTTATCATTGTTAGTATTAAATTTTACCATCAGTGATTTAAAGAGCTCAAACTGCTTAGCTCCTCAAAAAGACAATTGAGAGGTGACTTGATTATGGAGCAGCAGCATCAGGGCCGCCCAGAGGATTCAGGGGGCCTGGGGCAAAGCGGGGGAGCAGACATAAAAAAAGGCACCACCCGCTGTGGCGCTTGTACTCACCGGGCAGCGCTCCGAGTCTGTGGTGGCGGCAGGTCCTTCACTCGCTCCGTGTCTTCGGCAGCACTGTAGGACCCACCGCTGAAATGCCGCCAAAGACGCAGAGTGACTGAAGGGCCCGCTGCCAAAAACCCGGAGCGACTGAAGGGCCCGCTGCCGAAGTGCCACCGAAGACAAGGACCGCCACCGGGTGAGTAAAAATTAAAAAGGCGCCTCTAGCCAGGGAAGGGATTCTCAGCCAGGGCTCGCGGGGCCCCTGTGGGGCCCAGGGCCTGGGGCAAATTGCCCCACTTGCCCCCCTTTCTGGGTGACCCTGAGCAGCATCAGTACCTTCATGGGGAGAAAACACCAGGTACTACCGGGCTCTTGAATTGAGCAGAGAAAGGCATAGCAAGAACCAATGGCTTAAAGTTAAAGCCAGACTAATTCAGATTAGAAATAAGGTGCAAATTTATAACAGTGAGGGTGATTGGAACAGACTTTCAAGGGAAGTGGTGGATTCTTCTCTCTTGATGTCATCAGATCAAGGCTGGATGCCTTTTTGGAATATATGCTATAGTTAGACACAAGTTAAATCAAGCTAGTTAAGTCCCAAGTAGATGGCACAGAGCTACAAAAGGATCTCACAAAACTGGGTGACTGGGCAACAAAATGGCAGATGAAATTCAGTGTTGATAAATGCAAAGTAACGCACATTGGAAAACTTAATCCCAACTATACATATAAAATGATGGGGTCTAAATTAGCTGTTACCACTCAAGAAAGAGATCTTGAAGTTACTATGGATAGTTCTTTGAAAATATCCACTCAATGTGCAGCGACAGTCAAAAAAGCAAACAGAATATTGGGAATCATTAAGAAACGGATAGATAATAAGACAGAAAAATTATTAAGGAAGTGTTATTTACTCTTTCTCATAACACAAAGGGGTCACCAAATGAAATTAATAGGCATTACATTTAAAACAAACAAAAGGAAGTATTTTTTCACACAACGTATAGCCAACCTGTGGAACTCCTTGCCAGAGGATGTTGTGAAGGCCAAGACTATAACAAGGTTAAAAAAAGAACTAGATAAGTTCATGGAGGATAGGTCCATCAATAGCTATTAGCCAGGATGGGCAGGGATGATGTCCCTAGCCTCTGTTTGCCAGAAGCTGGGAATGGGTGACAGGGGATGGATCACTTGATGATTACCTGTTCTGTTCATTCCTTCTGGGGCACCTGCCATTGGCCACTGTGGGAAGATAGGATACTGGGCTAGATGGACCTTTGGTCTGACCCAGGATGGCCGTTCTTATGTTCTTATGTTATAGAATCATATAAGATGAAGGTGGAAGAGACCTCAGGAGGTCATCTAGTCCAACCCCCTGCTCAAAGCAGGACCAACCCCGTTTTGTTCTTATGTTCTTATTGGGCTCAAGGCAGGGGATGCTGGGTGAAATCCTATGGCCTGTGTGTTATGCAAGAGGTCAGACTAGACGACTATAAAAATCTCTTTTAGAGAATCGATGAATCTATGAATAACTGTGGATTGCACTTTACAAACAAGTAGCTCCTCCTTGCCCTAAAGAGCTTAAAATCTAAATTACACACAACCTGACAAAGGACAACAAAAGACGGAGGTAGAAGATGCTCAGAGACCATGGTTAGATTAGAGGAAGGATGAGGGGTACAACCAGAGTTGGTGGAACAATAGTTTTTATTCTGCTGAAATTGAACAAAAATTTTAAAAAGGAAGTTTCGTCTACATTTTCTGTGGAAAGTTCCAATTTTATGGTCAAAACCTGAATTTTCCATGGAGCAAAAGTTTCAACAGAAAGTTTCCTTCCGGCCCTAGTAACAGTGCGAGATCACTTGCCAGATCTTCAACGTGTGTCAATTGTCCTAGCTCTATTGAAGTCAATGAAGCTCAGACAATTTCCAGCAGCTGAGGATCTGGCTTCATGAGCCTTGCGTTAGTGGAAGGCCGTGCTAGTGGGTGAGATCCTAGTCCGGATTCAGGAGTTCTGCATTTCATCCCTGGCTCTGCCATATTTCCTCTGTGGCAGGGTTGGATGAATATCAACGTTCCCAATAAATATCAAGGCCTTAATCTCTCTATGCCCCCGTTCCTCCCCCCTGTGAAACTGGAATCAGAGATGGGTAGGCTTAGCTATGTGTGTGTCTAGTCAATTCCCCTTTCTAAAGTACAGATGTGGTTTTTAGACGGAGTCGTTTTCCATTCTTTATAAGCGATGCTACTAAAAGATAGTGGCACAAGGAGAGGAAAAAGGCCAGGAGCTCATGTCAGTGTGGAAAGGCTATGGGAAAATAAAAGGAAGTCTCCTCTGGAACTGATCAAAACTCGTTGAATTAAATTTGGGATTTTTTTCTTAAAATGGAATTTTCACAATTATTTTTCTCACGATTTTCTGGTCTTATCACAAAAGTGAAAAATAAAATATGTAACCCCCCTCCCACCTTTTTGCTTTTCCTTTGCCTTCCTTTTTCACCCTCCTCTTCAGGGGCAAAATTTTAAAAAGGGCAACAGGAGGAAGGGGGTAAAAAGGAGAAAAAAGGCCGGGAGAAGGAAAACAGTCCGACAAAACATACAGCACGCGAGTGAAACCGGCAGATGTGAGCTCTAAATCGGGCTCATTCGGCTGGTGATCAGCTGGAGTAAATCCCCATAGCTCTGGTTTCAGTGGGGCTACATGGACTGGTGCCAGCTGAGGTTCTGGAACGTGGACAGCTCTGATGTCTGCATATGACACAAAGAGAGGTCCTGGCTCATTGTCTGTTCAGCTCCAAGCAACTTTCAAGTACTGTACATTCCACATCAACGGAGGGTGCATGGATTCATTGCTTAGTTTGCAAACATAGCAGGTGAAGAACTCAGCTCTGTGGTGGTCTCTCCGTTTGAATTACTTCCCCCTTTTCTCAGGAGACTTCATGGAATCTCTCAGCTACCAGACCTTGCGTTCTGAACACGGGTCCACAAAAGCATAATGAATCGTCCAATTTTCTGCTGCTGAGCTCAGCAGTTAGGTTAATGAGCTGTTCCCACCCTGTGGGTTTGAAGCAAAGCAAGAAGAAAGCTCCTAGAGACTCGTAGCTCAATTATATCCTTCACTGCAGCTAAAGGTGAACAGGATGTTAACACAGTTCAACAGGCATTGGAAACATGTGTAGACAGTATTAAATAACACAATCCATAGCATAGAACTAGGTGGATAAGTAGTTTCTTCAGCTACAGTGCTCTCATTCATCATCTTTTTTTTAATATCAATGGTGGCAGACATCAAGCATGAAATGAAAGAACTTGGTCAGCTATGATCTGTGTACACCGAGCCCCAGGGGTGCTATTACACCTCTGGATCTGATCTGTTGTCTCCAGCTTTAGGCAACTTCCCGAGAAATTCACAAGACTCCAGTCTTCCAAGATCATTGTCAAGAGGTTCACTACTGCCCAGATCTCATTCACTGTATCTAGGGCAGAGCCCCCTAAGGCCACTTGGTAAACCAGTAACTCTCTTACTATGTCCAGAACCCCTGCTCTGCACTAAACACCAGCACGAAGGAGACACAGAATCACATCTCAACATTCCCTGAGGGTCCATTGCTCTCCAAACCGGCAAGCACGTCACCTTTGAGAACGCCATCACCACGATTGTACAGTCCAGCGTATCACTACCAAGGCTGTAAAGGGCCATCAGCATATTGTGAGCAGAGCTGGTTGGAAATTTTTTTTGTCAAAACAGCTTTCTGTTGGAAAATGCTGTTCTGACGCAACCCACGTTTTTCACAAAATTGTACTGATTTTGATGTCATTTTTGTGTAGGAAAAAAAATTGGGAAAATAGTTTTTAAAATGTCCCATTTTGATGTTTTTGGAACTAGAAAAGTTCAAATTCTCAATTTGAAGTGACTTTTCCTTTTGCAGTGTACTTTATTTTAGGTTTTAAAGAAATGGTTGAAATTGAAAGGAAACTTTCCAAACGTATTCTAAGGAAACATTTCATTTGACCCCAAACAATTTTTTTAACTGCATTTCATGTCAAATTGTTTCTTTCTGTCCTGATTGGGGATGAAAAAAATATAATTCAGAATCTCAATTTTTTTCCTGGGACAGAAAAGCCATTTTCCAACTAGCTCGAACTATGAGTGATCGGCTGCTCTGTAAAAAGTGTGAAGACACGTATGGCTTTTCTGTCCACTAGTTATCTGTCTACATTCATTGCCAAGGGTCTTCCAAGGATGATATTTTTCATACCATGCTGGGGACAACGCTCTTCATTTCCATAGAATTGCCACACTGGACCAGAACTGTGGTCCATCTAGTCTCCTATCCAGTCTCCGAGAGCGGCCCATACCAGATGCATCAGAACCCCGCAGTAGGTAGATGTGGAATAACTTGCCCCCAACATCCGTCTCATTCTGATCTCTAATAGTTAAAGATTGGCTTAAGCCTTGAATCACAAGGGTTTCATACCCCATCCACGTTTATTGTCATGAATTATGATCACTCTGGATATTCTTGATATCCATGTAACTATCCAACCCCTTTCTGAGTCTTATTAAATTCTTGACCCTCATCGGCATCAACTCACAGCTGGATACTGGCGGACTCTGTTCTTCTACAAGACCCAGAGCAGACTGAGGCTATGTCTCCACTCAAAAAGCTACAGCTGTGCTGCTGTGGCACTTCAGTGTGTAGACGCTCACTACAGCAATGGGAGTTAAACTCCTGCTGCTGTATTTAATCTACCTCCCCGAGAGGCGGTAGTTACGTTGACAGAGGAATTCTTCTATCAACCTAGCGCTGTCTATCCCAGGGGCCTAGCTACGTCCCTGAGTAGTATGGATTTTTCACACCCCTGAGAGATGGAGTCATGCCAATGTAAGTTTTCAGTGTAGTCCAGCCCTGCATTTCCATGGGAAGAAGCCCCTTTCACTGCTGTTTGATGCCTGGTGGCATTTGCAATGCATGCCCCCAGTTTTCATTGTTTAATGGAAGTGGTACTGAAAAGAATCCATGGGACAGCCTGGACCAAACTCAGCCCTAGGTGAGTGGGTACAGGCAGCTCTCAAGGGTAGTTACACCGGGGCTGCACGGGGTCCTTTGCCTGGTAGATCCAGACAGTATCACTGTTTATGGTCAAGGCTTTGACAAACAATCATGGCATCCGAAAGAAGTTATCAGCCACTGTCAGGAAGCTGGACTTAACCTTCCCAAGTGCCAACTGGCCCCCATCTCAGTGGCATCTCTTGGGCACTGAGTGTGAACGGGACCCTGCCAACACACACAGGTAAAAATGCAACAGTGGAAAGAGCTTTTCCTTGAGTATTGTTCTTTGGGTGGCCAATGTTACTTGTTTCAGGCCTCTGATGGTTGATTCAAAGCTTCCCGATTTAAATCTGCCACTAAAATGGGCAAACCTGAGTTGCGCATGTGTGAAACCTGGCCCCATTATGAACAAAGCCTTTGAGAAACCGGCTGGTGTCATTCAACCACTGCACTGGCGGACACACAGGAAAGTGCCTTTTCACTGGAAAGTTGAACGCAGCCCGTGTAACTTTTTCACGCAGTGCTCCGTGTGCAGGCAGTAATGGCCAATTCCCAGCTATGCTGACCTTTGTTCCCCCCTTACGTCGACGGCTCTTGGTTTGCTCTGGGAGCTGGCTCACAGCTACCCCGGGCTGGCCTGTGGGGTCTGGAAAATCGTAGCGATGGCTCCACTGATTTTGAGAACGACTCCAGAAGCAACCCAAGATATTGCAAGCGCCCTCCCCTCAGGGATCCAACGCTTCTGTTGAGCAGCCAGCATGATCTGTCTATCTGTCCTAGATACTTATCTGGCCCCCACTGCTGTAGCATCTGGGCACTTCACAACCCTGCCATGGGTCTAGTTTCACAGCAGCCCTGCAAGGTAGGAAAGTGCTATTCTCCCCAGTTTACAGCTGAGGGACCGAGCAGAGGCTTAGAGAGATTAAATAACTTGCCCAAGGTGACACAGAAAGCCATTGGCAAAGCTGGGAATTCAACCAGGGTCTCACGTGCAGATGTAGTTGCGCCATCTCAAAAAAGCTATGTTGGAATTGGAAGAGGTTCAGAAAAGGGCAACAAAAATGATGAGGGGTAAGGAAGGGCTTCTGTATGAGGAGAGATTAATAAGACTGGGACTTTTCAGCTTGGAAAAGAGACGACTAACGGGGGATATGATAGAGGTCTATAAAATCATGACTGGTGTGGAAAAAGTAAATAAGGAAGTGTTATTTACTCCTTCACATAACACAAGAACTAGGGGTCACCGAATGAAATTAATAGGTAGCAGGTTTAAAACAAATAAAAGGAAGTATTTCTTCACACAACACACAGTCAACCTGTGGAACTCCTTGCCAGAGGATGTTGTGAAGGCCAAGACTATAACAGGGTTCAATAAAGAAGTAGATAAATTCATGGAGGATAGGTCCATCAATGGCTATTAGCCAGGATGGGCAGGGTTGGTGTCCCTAGCTTCTGTTTGCCAGAAGCTGGGAATGGGCGACAGGGGATGGATCACTTGATGATTACCTGTTCTGTTCATTCCCTCTGGGGCACCTGACACTGGCCACTATCGGAAGACAGGATAGTGGGCTAGATGGACCTTTGGTCTGAGCAAGGATGGCCGTTCTAATGTTCTTATGGTATAGAATTATAGAAGATGAGGATTGGAAGGGACCTCAGGAGGTCACCTACTCCAACCCCCTGCTCAAAGCAGGACCAACCCTGCTTTGTTCTTATGCTCTTATTGGGCTCAAGGCAGGGGACACTTGTGTCATGGCTCTCAACCTTTTGTACGCTGTGATCTAGAGCTGGAAGGGAAATGGTTTTCTCAGCCCGTGAACATTTTCAAGGTCTTGAAAAATTTTCCTATCCTGAATTGGGACAAAAAATCAAACCCTTGAAAACTTTTGTGAAATTCTGAAAAAAAATGTCAGTCCAGGTCTATCCAAAGATTTCATTTGGATAACTTTGAAATGTTTCGTTTCAATCTGAATGACTTTTTTTTCTTGACTTCAATAAGCTTCAATTTAAAAATGATCATTTTCCCCCTCCGCTGGACTCTCTCCAATTTGTCCACATCCTTTCTGTAGTGGGGGGCCCCAAAACTGGACGCACTACTCCAGATGTGGCCTCACTGGTGTCGAATAGAAGGGAATAATCACTTCCCTCGATCTGCTGGCAATGCTCCTACTAATGCAGCCCAATATGCCATCACTGCAGTCCCACTGACTGAAGCCAGTGGCACTGCTCACGTGCTTAAATTAAGTACATGCTTAAGTGATTTACTGGATCCAGGCCAAAGTGCTCAGTAACTTGCAGGATCAAAACCCTCAAGAGCTCAGAATCTAGGACAACAGACAAAGGGCCTGATCCAATTGAAGTCAATGGAAAGACACCAATTGAGTTCTGTAGGCTTTGGATTAGGACTAAAGGGTGGAGGAAGAGGAATGAAAAGTATCATCAGCATTTCCCCCCTCGTAATAAATAGCAACTATCCTCAACTAGCCATTGAGCTCGTCAGGAAGCAGTGTGGACTAGTGACTGGAGTCCTGAACTGGCCCTCAGGAGACCCGTCTTCTGTTCCTGGCTCTACCACTGGCCTGCTGGCTGACCTTGGGCAAGTCACGTCCTCTTTCCGTGCCTCGGCTGTAAAATGGGGATAATGTTGCTGACCTCCTTTGTAAAGGGCTTTGAGATGACGCTAAGAACTAGGTATTATTATTATCAGTCATTAGTTGGCTAATTTCTGGGGGGCATCATGTGGAGCAGCTCCTGTTACGTCAGGAAGCTGCAGAGATTAAAAGTTTTCTATCTTGGAAGATGGAGTTCAGGGATGCAGAGCTCCACAGACTGCAGCCAACACCGGGCCATGGCTACAGCCATATTGGAGTTATGTTTCAATAGCAGCAGTTTGTTAAATACAAGCTTTCTGTGCCTTAAGAAGGAGACCAATACAGGCATCATGGGAGAGGCAGATTTGGAGTAAGGATTTGATGAAGAGGCGAATGACCCCAGAGATCAATTCAGAGGAGGGTACTCCATGCAGAGGATGTGGTTTAGAGGGAAGTGCTAAAGTGGTGGTTGGAGGAAGGTGCCAAAGGGAGAGTTGACATTGGCATAAATGGTGGGAGGAGAGTGGGGCTAAGAGGCAATAGCAGATAATTAGGGAGGACAACATGCATCCGACGAAGTGGGCATTCACCCACGAAAGCTTATGCTCCAATACATCTGTTAGTCTCAAAGGTGCCCCAGGACTCTCTGTTGCTTTTTACAGATCCAGACTAACACGGCTACCCCTCTAATACTAGGGAGGACAAGGTTATGCAGACAGTAAAGTTTGAGGTATATGACAAAGAATCATCCCCAAAACACTCAGGCCAGCCCTGGGCATAGTGATGTGATCATGCTGGACAAGAATCCTTTACAATTGTGAGGAATGGGGAAAAAAACGTTATGCAGGCCTCCCTGCGAATGCCAAGGCTGTCTCTGGTGTGGAGCACTCAGAGAAACGCTAACAGACAACAGAAGGAATTGGTCGGATTTTGCTGTTTAGGAACTGACAACGGCTCCGGCTGAAACGATACAAACTCTACCTTCACCGCTGATCAAAAGTTTTAACTTTATCAGTGTTGCCAACTCTCACTATTTTATCAGGAGTCGAGGTGTTTGGTGTTTTTCTTAAAGCTCCAGTGTCTGGAATCCTGTGAATGGGTGAAATTCTCAGCTTTCAGTGTTTTAAAAAAAGCGAGTTTCTAGCTCTGACGGTTGCAGAGAAAAGCTTGACAATGTCAACCCTAAAGGTTCAGAACCCGGAAGGCAAATAAAAGGAACACAACTTTAACACAACTCTTAAAAAAAAATCTCATGACCTTAAGCCAATCTCATGATTTTAGGGGGCCTGACTCATGAACTTTGAATGCTTGGGGTTGGCAATGCTGTTGTGAAGAACAGATGGCACAAGATTCACCCACACACCGGTGTTATCCAGCAAAATCTCTTAACCATGCCCGTTCCTATAGCTTCTGCAGCATGCAGCTTTTGTAAACGTCTGCTGATCAAAAACTGCTTGAGGTCTTTGACAAGTCAAGAAAGACTCCAAGTGTTTGCTTTGCTGTGATATCAGCAGAATGTGAACTCCCCAAAACAAAACACAACTAAACTAAAACCTCTCAATAGGCCAGTCTGACAGATGGATTAACATGCAAAGAAATAAGCAAGGTCCCTCTAAGTTGCCGGAATCGGAGCTGGATACAAATGTTTACACCAGTTAAACAGGTCAGGAGAGTGGCAAAAATTTTCCAAAGTGATGAGAGATCACGGGGCCCTGACTTTAGACACCTTAAAGGAGCCATTCAAAGGCTAGCTGGCTGCAGCCCACAACTGCATACGGCAGGCACACCTGTGCTGAAAATGAAACTGACCTCTCCAAAGAGAAGCTAAGCAGCATAACTGAAAGAAAGCCTGACCTTGTGCTTTAAGCAGTGGGCAACGCTTCATGAGATATGGAACCTATGTCTTCCTTTACAATAGGGGTTCAAACCCCTTTTCCATAGCAGGACCACTCCAGGCCCCCACTTTAGCACAGGATAGACGTGACCCACTGACAATTCTTGGAGAATTTCCAGATTGCAGATCACATAGGAAGATAAGAACGGCCATACTGGTTCAGAACAAAGGTCCATCTAGCCCAGTATCCTGTCTTCTGACAGTGGCCAATGCCAGGTGCTTCAGAGGGAATGAAGTGATACATCCCACGTCCATCACCTTTCTGTGCCTCAGTTTCCTCATCTGTGGAAAGGGGATTACAATGCTATACATACAAGTAGCTTATGTGGAGAAAGGACTAGAACTGATGGGTGGATGTTGAAGCCAGACAAATTCAAAGTAGAATTAAGGAGCAAATTTGCTAACAGAGAGGGTCATTAACCATTGGAACAAACTACCAAGGGCAGTGGTGGATTTTCCATCTCTTGAGTCTCCAAATCAAGACTGGATGCCTTTCTGGGAGATGTTTATTAGACGCAATACGGGGTAGCTGGGTGAAATGTAATGGCCTGTCATACGCAGGAGGTCAGACTGGGCCTTAAACTCTGTGTATTGATTAATCTATGTTTGTAACCTTTAGAGCTCATTGAGACACAGGAAAACAATTTCATAAACATTTTTGAAATTCCAAAGTTTTTTTCTGTATCCCAGGGTTTGAAACAGGTGACATTTTCCACAGGTTTTTTTTTCCCATTACAATTTGCACTGCAATCATTTCCAAAAAAATGTGTTGACAGGAATCCTGGCTTTCCAGTAAGAAAACACAGTTTTCAGTAAATAACAAAAATCATGCTAAACTTCTCCTCCCCCCCATCCCCGTGGGAAATATAGATAATGTCAACAATTTGGGGGCAAAAAGCTTTGGTTTTGACAAAAGACCATTTTCTTCTATGTAAAGAATTATCATGTGAAAAATGTCTACCCGCTCTAGAAAGATGTATCTAGCTCACAGGGTTGCTGTGATGCATATTTATAAGGGCTTGTCTACACACAAAAGTTGTACCTCTTTAGCTACACCGCTATAGTTCGTAGATTATAAAGCCAGGAGGAACTTCTGTGATCATCTAGTCTGGCATCCTGCGTTGCACAGTCCATAGGACGTGGCTGAATTAATTCCTCTTTGAACAAAGGCTTATATTTTAGTCACGTTGTTTAAGGCACTACTAGAAGGCACTATCGGTATGTCTACACTGCATACTAAACCTGGGCTCTGACTCTGGTTTGAGCCCAACCCTCTTTCCGTCCACACACAAATCAGTCTGACTCGGGACAGCAAGCACTTAGGATCCGGGTCCTAGGACACTACTAAGGGGGCAGGAGGTCAGAGCCTGAGTCCTGCTGTGACATGGGTCAAAGCCCTGTCATTTTGTAATGTGGACGCAGGTCAAGCTGCAGACCTGAGCACAAACTCTATGTAGTGTGGTGTGGACACATCAGCATGACTGTGAGAACCGGGTCCAGCAAGTTGAAACACCAGTTGACAATGTAGTGTGGACGCTCAAGCAAGGGCTAGAAGACACAAAGTTGACAAATCGGGGTGCCGTGTGCAGGGTAGACATGCCCTAGATACTGCAGAGAGGCGCATGGCACAAGAACCTGGCTCTGAAGCATGTGCACTCTGAAGCATGTTAAGAACAGGAGCACTCGCACCGGATGCATTCGGCCCGTAAGGCCTTTGCTCCATGTTGGAACCCCATGCCGATCCAGCATGGAACTGTAAGGAACCCCACGTCGATCCAGTGTGGAACTGTATGGAACTCCACGCTGATACAGCATGGAACTGTACGGAAGCCCACACCAATACAGCATGGAACTGTACGGAACTCCACGCCGATTCAACATGGAACTGTACGGAAGCCCACGCCGATACAGCATGGAACTGTACGGAACTCCACGCCGATACAGCATGGAACTGTATGGAACCCCATGCCGATCACTGGAATGCTGAAGGGAGGCCTAGCCCATGCTCGGGGGTGACCTGCGTAGGTCTGGAGAAAAAGGTCAGGGATTCCTCCCCCTTCCCCTAGGCTAGGGAATGGCAAGGGAACCACTCCACAGCTGTGAGAGCATCCTCAGGGCTGTGGTAGCCCCACCCTACACCCCAGGTATGTATGTGTAGATGGTTTATGCAGGTTTATGTAGTTATGGATCCACCAGCCCCACCTCTATCCCTCATCACCTGCCCCTATTCTGTCCTCTTCAGGTTCTTACACTGCGCTGCCCATCACTGTGGTATCTGAGCTTCTTCCAGCAGTGTAAGCGCTAAGGCCCAGCTCCTCAAAGGTATTTAGGCACATAACACCTGTTGAAATCAATGGCATAATGGAAGTCTTTGGATCAGGCACACAAAGAAGATCCTCCAAGTTAGGGCACAGGGAGCCCCCAGGATGGCAGTCAGTAGGGGGCAGACTCACAGCTAAGTCTTGCTTTATCCTGGCCCTTTGCAGCAGAACCCCTGTGTTCAGAACCTTCATTGCTTGGGCTGGAGGAATAGTTCTAATTTTGCACTGGGAGACACTGACTGTGGGCCCGATCCTGTTCCAAAGGAGTGTGTGGGGGGGTTATTATTGGCTTCAGTGACAATAGGCTCAGGCCCTCTGCCTACTGGAAACACAGCGGAGAACTGCATGTTTATATCACACATGCCGGTAGCCACATCACAGTGCTGTATAACTCTCAGCTGTCCAAACGCAGCACACTGTGACTCAGAGCCCGGAGGATTTCCCTCTGTGACACACGTGTGTAATGTTTGTTAAGCGCTGTCATTACACCCATAAAGTCCTTTGAAAGTCAGTCCGGCTATTTGAATCACACATTCTAGGAACACGAAAGCAGCAGCGTCAGCCACAAAGGAAAAACAGGGAGAAGAACAGCAGCGGATTGGCAAAAGTCACTTTCCCCCGTTTCCCCCCCCCCTCCATATGAGCAAAACTCGAGCGTTTCATTTTCTTACAGGAACTTTTTATAGGGGGAAAAAAAGAATAATTCTGTAAAACAGCACAAACCTACATGTAATAATAATAATTATTTGTATTACGCTAGTGCCAAGTAAGATCAAGAATTGTGCTGGGTGCTGTACAAACACTCTGCCCTAAAAAGCTTACAATCGAACCAGGCAAAGGGTGGAAAATGAAAGCACAGAGAGGCGAAGTATTTATATGTAGTTCCTCTTATATGGCAGCTTTTATCGGTAGATCTCAGAGCACTTGACCGAGGAGGTCAGTATCATAATCCCTATGTGATGGAGTTTCTCCCATCGCCTGCTAGAGAACATAAGAAGAACATAAGAACGGCCATACTGGGTCAGACCAAAGGTCTATCCAGCCCAGTATCCTGTCTACCGACAGTGACCAATACCAGGTGTCCCAGAGGGAGTGAACCTAACAGGTAATGATCAAGTGATCTCTCTCCTGCCATCCATCTCCACTCTCTGACAAACAGAGGCTAGGGACACCATTCCTTACCCAGCCTGGCTAATAGCCATTAATGGACTTAACCTCCATGAATTTATCTAGTTCTCTTTTAATCCCTGTTATAGTCCTAGCCTTCACAACCTCCTCAAGCAAGGAGTTCCATAGGTTGACTGTGTGCTGTGTGAAGAAGAACTTCCTTTTATTTGTTTTAAATCTGCTGCCCATTAATTTCATTTGGTGGCCCCTAGTTCTTATATTATGGGAACAAGTAAATAACTTCTCCTTGTTCACTTTCTCCACACCACTCATGCTTTTATATACCTCTATCATATCCCCCCTTAGTCTCCTCTTTTCCAAACCGAAAAGTCCTAGTCTCTTTAATCTCTCCTTATATGGGCCCCTTTCCAAACCCCTAATCATTTTAGTCGCCCTTCTCTGAACTTTTTCTAATACCAGTATATCTTTTTTGAGATGAGGAGACCACATCTGTACTCAGTATTCAAGACGTGGGCATACCATGGATTTATATAAGGGCAATAAGATATTCTCTGTCTTATTCTCTATCCCTTTTTGAATGATTCCTAACATCCTGTTTGCTTTTTTGACTGCCGCTGCACACTGCGTGGACGTCTTCAGAGAACTATCCACGATGACTCCAAGATCTCTTTCCTGATTAGTTGTAGCTTAATTAGCCCCCATCAGATTGTATGTGTAGAAGGGAAAGAACCCCAGTTAGAGTCATACTTCACACCTGGAGGCTGATGGACAGATTGCTTTCCGGCCAGAGGGGTGAAGCTAGGTAAGGATCATTAGACATCTGAGCCTTATAAGGAGTCAAGGAGGGGAGAAACTGTAGAGAACTGAGAGAAGGCAGGACAGCCCTACAAGGAAAGTGTCACCTTGAGCAAGGCAGGCTCTTGTGAGAGACGTCCTGAGTAGGGTGACCGTATGTCCCGTTTTGGCCAGGACAGTCCCTTTTTTAAGTCCTGGCCGTCCTCACTTTTTTTTTTTTTTTTTTTGGCAAAAGTGGCCTTTGTCCCGTTTGCGCTTGCCAATTTGATCAGCAAGAGCAAACAGGACAAATGACCACTTTTGTCAAAAAAGAGGGGTGTGGAGGAACTTCCGGGGGAGGGGGGTGGAAGAGGGCAAATGGTGATAATACCAGCCCTGTGCAGAGGGGAGGCAGGGCTCAGGATGGGGGGCAGGCAGGACTAGGACAAGCAGTAACACCAGCCCCAACCTCATGCAGGGGAGAGGCTCCAGTGGGGGGCAGGCAGGGTTTGGGTGACCAGCAGCACCTGCCCCAGTCTAACACGGAGGGCAGAGAAGGCTCGTGCAAGCAGCGACATCAGCCCCATGCAGGGAGAGGAGCCAGGGCTCGGGTGAGCGGCTCGGGCCAGCCCTGCTCTGTGCTCTGGGGGGTGGGGGGAGGGTTCAAGCTAGCCTCATGCAGTGTCCCATCTTCCCTCTGGGAAATACGATCACCTTAGTCCTGAGGCAGATCTGAGAGTGGAATTGGCAATTTTGATATAGCCCTGCAGAGGCCCTTCTTGTTTACCATTGATTGGAGCATATTATGTTGGACTGGAGAAACATTTTGGCCTGTAGGCTAAGTCTCAGAAGCACATAAGGATAAACTGATGCAGTACGGGGATACAGCCAAAAGGGGCAGGGTTGCTAGACAGGCAGAAGAGTGCAACACTGTTTCTAAAACCAAGGAGGCACCCCCTTTTACAGATGGGGAAACTGAGGCACAGAGCGGGGACATGACTTGCTCAGGGTCACTCAGCAGCATCTACTACATGCTGGTCTAGTGTTCCACCCACTAGACAACACTGATTCTCAGGAATCAAAACGTTCAGGACTGGATCTGCAGATGTAACTCTTTAGAAGGCAGACGGGAGGAATTGGTTTCTAGCTCTGCCATGGACTTGTCGCTTGATCCTAGGCAAGGGCTCTAACATCTTTGTCTCCGCTTCCTCATCTGTAAAATGGGGATAATGCTATTTAACCTCCTTCGCAGAGGGATTCATGAATGTTAACAACATTCTTTGAGCCACTCAGAAGAGACACTTCATATAGGTATAAATGACCACCAATGGAAGTGCTTTGTGGGTGAGGCTTTTTAAGGCAGATGGTCTCAAAAAAAGAAATCGTTCACTTTTTTGGGGGGGGGACGGGACAGAAAGAAAACACTTCTCCTTGCCTTGACATACTGTTTCAGCTTCCACAAGGCTTTTGTTTGATTTTTGCCAATTCATCTACGCACCTAAAAAGTTATCTTGAAACTGAAAAGAACAAACATGAGTATGCACACGATCTACGATGAACAAACCAAATCCTAAATGAGTACATAATAGCTTCTTTTGAAAATGCACTTGGCAGCTGGAACAGTCCTGAAGCTCTTCATGTTTGAAACAAGGATGGTTCTGTAGATAAGACACTAACTCAGATTATAGAAAATCTTGATTCAGTTCCTGTCCCCGTCACAAGCTTCCAGTGTGACTTTAATCATCTCACGTAATCGCTCCGTGCCTCAGTTTCCCCTGTGTAAAATGAGCGCAATAGTTGTGATTTCTGTTGCCCTTTGTCTGTTTAGAGTTCAAGCTCTCCCGAGGCAGGGACGGCCACTGACTATGTAGTTGTACAACATCTGGCAAAATGGCGTCCTGATCTCAGCTGGGCGTGCTGGCCATTGTTATGATCCAATAATCATAACTTGTGAGATTTTTAACGTACAGGAATCATTTCACCCATTACTGAAGTGCATCCATCTCTGGGGTGGCACACAGCTGCTGTTCAGCAGCCCCCAGCCACACTAGCCAATAGTACAGGAAGTGAAGAGAGAGAACATCCCCTATGAAAAACCTCAGCTGCAGCAATGGATAATTGAGCAGGGCAGGAACCGGTGAACACAATACGTATTTCAGAGCACTCTTATGCCAACAGACACTGCTGATGCTGCCCCTTGGGTGACCTGCCTGTAGGTCTCCCTCCTCACTCACCAAAGAATGATCATCTCTCACTTAATATGCTCAGTTACTGCCAAATCTCAACCCAGGTCTTCAAAGAGTTCAGTGTGCCAAGTCTAAACTTGGATCTATTGGGTTTGCATTAAAAAAAAAATCCATGCTTCTTTCTAGATAGAGGGTGTGATTCTGCTCTCGCCCACTCCCGTGTACATCTGGAGTGGCTCCAGTGATCTCAGTGGAGTCACATCAGAGCAAGAGTTGAATGAGGCCCCCAGAACTGAAGCGAACACCTGGTCCTGTCATCGCTGTTCTCAAAGTGATGCTGTCAGAGTAGAAATCCTGGAGCTATATTCTGCCATCAGTTAACCATTGCAAATTTGGAGTAACGCCATTGAATTGCTCTGATTTCCGCTGACAGGACTGAGATCACAACCCAGCTCCCTGCGCTTAATTTCCTTACCTGGATCCTAGAAACAGACACCAAATGACCTATTAACTCATCTGTTCCAGTCCCGAGGGGCTGTGGCAGGGTGGTTTCCTACTGCATAGTTTCAAGGGCTTGGTCCAATCTAGTTTTAAATAAATGACTCAATCGATGGGGCTTTGACTACTTTTCTTGATAACTGTTCTGCAGTCTAACACGGCTCCCTGCAGGGGACTCTTTCCTGATATCCAACTGATGTTTTCCCTTTCGGAATCTCCTCCCGTTATCCTTAGTTTTGTACCCCTTTCCTGTCACTCTGCACAATTAGGGCTCCCCCTGCCTTCAAACCTTTGTAGGTCCTCCTGCCATTTCCCCATTGATTAAAGGGCTGACCATCCCTGTGTCCACCCAGGACGCGGAGTGTTTCAGCAGCAGTAGCTGATATGGCAAGGAAAAGCCAAAGGAGAGAGATTTTTCCTGAGCAGCACACAGGCCAGTGTTCTCTGCTGAGGTCCTGTCTGGTTGTGGCCTGGGCCCTGTTAGCACTCCTGATGTCACATCAAACATGTCCCTCCTTGGTGCTTTTTCTCCCGTTCCACTTATTGTATTACACAGAGGGGCCCTGAGCAGCACCTTAGGCAAAGAGCCACCACAGGCGTGGAACAGGCAGTCCGCATCCCACACAAATCTCTGCACAACTTGGACTTTCCCTCGCTGCCTGTTATGCACTCTCGGTTTACGCACTGGAGCAATTGGGGGCAGCGTGGGGATGATGATGGCGTCCTTACACCTGATCCAGGCCCCTCCAAAGCAGGTGCACCAATCCTGCAATATTCAATGGGACTACACTGGCACAGGGATCGACTCACACAGAGATCGTTGCAGAATGGGGGCCCAAACCAGTTACTCCGGTTCCATTGCAGAAGTAAATACAGAATCGCACCCAAGGCTGACAGCAGCAGCAGACAGGCTGTGAAGTGGAGCAACCAGCTGCTCACATGTATAGACCTCCCTGTGTCATAGTTAACTACATAATCATTATGCCTTTGTTTTCTGTGTACTGTACCTTTACCTCACCAACTACTCTGCTTTCTCCAGAAAAGTACTCAGTTTATTTAGTGCTCAGTTCAGTGCAGATTGTTGGAGACAAACACTCTGCTCTCTCAGGTGGGGTGAGAGGGACTTTACCTTTGTTCTTTCTTGTTTTGTTTTGCTGTCTTAATTTAAAATAAAGACCATTCCAACTGAAAGGGCCCATTTGCTCCTGATATTGCACAGCAGTTCCCTTCCCACACCTTCCATCTCCCCTAGCCATGGCTGATGCAGGATTGCCCTTGTTTTCTTTTACATATAAAAGTCGACTATAGAAGAGCTAAGTATTAATTGGTGTTATTAGTTTTCCTTCTAAATTAATCCCTCCAGCCTCTTTAATAATTCCTGATCCCCTTTTCTATATGCAGTCCTAATAACACTTTAGATCACTGATGGAATTGTAAAAAATCTCATTTACTTTTCATCATGTATGCTGTTTGTTTACTATGTGCAATTCACACATATGGGGCAGTGAAACCAGACTCATGGTGAGTTTTGCTGATATTTATAGTCACTCACATGGTGCTATTGTGCATGGATCTGACCACCAGGCAAGGGAATAGTTAAATCCAAACATGCTCTATTTGTGAAATGGGCTTCTATTCATATTACATTTTCTCTTCTTGTCTTATATTTAGCTTATAAGCATATTTAGATTATAAGCACATTGGGACCGAGACCAATTTTTTGATCAGGGTTTGTACAGCGCCTAGCGCAATGGGGTCCTCATCCATGACTGGGGATCTCAGGCACTACAGTAATACAAATACATAATAATAATAATGTTTACTAATAACGTTAGTAGAAATACTCACTGCCTCTTCCATCGCCCCACACAGCTCATTGAAAAAAGGGCAGGGAGCTTCTGCAGCATCCTGGCAAAATATTTGTTTGATAGCTTGGCCACTACTAGAGGATAAAAGCCTCCTCCTACTGCTAGCTAATGGAGTGTCTCTTTTAGCTCAAGTTGTAGAATTCTGTGCTGCGTTGGGGAAAGTTGTTTTGCTTCAGTGAAACACAAGGGAAAGCTCCCAGGGATCTTAGTGGGAACTGGATCAGGCCTTCAGTAAGGCTCAGATCTCAGTTATACCCGTGTAAATCCAGATTAACATCACCAATCAACGTACAGTAGGAAACTGACCTATCACTAACAACCGTTGTCAGCATCTAGTCGTCCAGGGCTAAAAAGAGCTGAGCTGGTAGTATAGACAGAATGAACTCTATTTCTGTGTCTCTGTCTCATGGTCTCAAGACATCACTAATAAAAGACATCTGAGACACCCATTGCCGTAAAGTAAAGGTCACTTCATTTCTTTCTAGGATGTATTTTAGGAACTTGCCTTCACGTTCAAATCCCAACATTAGCCCCAGGGGAAATGGTTGCATCTTATTTAAATATATATACATAAAATATTTCAGGGTCTAATCTGCCCTCACTGTAAAAATGTTTGGGGGAAAAAATAAGAAAGAAACTCACATTTACCATCATTCTTGGTCAGTTAAATGCATTTGTTAGAAATATATTTTGGCTGGTTATTTTTTTTTTTTCAACCTAACAAGACATGCATCTCTGTGCTTGAGCCGAAGTTACACACACCTCAATTTGCATTAATATTTCATTTCCATACAGGGGTAAGCTATTATGGTGATCCAGCTAAGAGAATAGATAGATAGATAGATAGATAGATAGATAGATAGATAGATAGATAGAGGGGGTATATGGGCATAGATGGATTAGATAGATAGAAGGGGTGTATGGGGATAGATAGATAGATAGATAGATAGATAGATAGATAGATAGATAGATAGATGGGGCGTATGGGGTTAGCTAGATTAGATAGATAGAAGGGGTGTATGGGGATAGATAGATAGATAGATAGATAGATAGATAGATAGATAGATAGATAGATAGATGGGGTGTATGGGGATAGATAGATAAAATATGCTTTCTTGGTATATTGAAACCTACACCCCCAACACACATACAATACACACCACACACAGAGTATGGTGCCAGTTAGCTTACCCCACAGAGGAGACTAAGCAACCCTAAGCAACCAAAGCTTATAAGAGTATGACCTTCCTGAGTCCCCGCCTGGCTTTTCTGGTTGAGAAGATTGCCTAGAAGCCCAATGCAATGGAAATGTCGTAGAGGTAAATGCATTAGGGCCGTTTACGTGTTAGTCCGAGGCCAGTATTATGCAGGTTGTTTGATGGTGGGAACAGAAGGGGAAAATGTCTGACACATGTCTCATCTCGGCTGCAAGTTTCTAAGTAGCTACAGGCTGCTTTAGGGGGTGATGTACAAGTAGTGGGAGGGACGGAGGCGATGGCCTCTGTTTGTTTCCTTCCTGCTCGGACTAAGCAAGTTTGGATCTCCCAAAATAAAATGAGTGTTTGGATTTACCAGATCACAATACGGGTTTTTTTTGGGGGGTTGGGGGTGGGTGGGAGAGGATTGAATAAACAACGGATTTGGAGTCTCCTGCTGACGTGCAATCTTTATTACAGAAATCAATTCCACTGCAGATTTGGTGGTTTCTATCCGAATCCTCACCAGGCAAACCAAAGAACGACCCGCCCCCCCACGACACCGGTTTTTTTCTCCCCTTCCCTCTCTAATGTGACTTGGGCTTCTGCTTTCCCACGGAAAGGGCCCGTGGCACCCAGTGCATGCGCCTTCCACATCAGCCCAACGAGGGGCGTCTAATCTCGTCTGGGAATAAACGGGTGATTTAGGTAGCTAAAATAACAACAACAACCTCTCCCCCCCCCCCCCCCAATCAACATTTCTTTGCAATTCCATGCCCCGGGGGTGTCTCGCTCGGTTTGAAAGGGAGATGCCTACAACGTTGCTTTGCATCAGATCTCACGCCGTTTCCTGCTGCGTGTTTTAAAACACACCCACCCCAGCCCCCACACCTGATGCTCTAAGAACCTTGCACGAGAGCTGCTCCAACTCCTTCTGCCCTAACTCCCGGGCGATACAGCAGAGAGAAGAGGAACCCAGGGCTATTCTCCTAGTCTCCTCCTTCCCCTGTATTTTCGCAAAGGGTGGTGGTGGTGGGGGGTGTCCCATCTCCTTCTCCAGCGTGTTGCATCGCATGAAAATAAACTCAACAGGGGTCGGGTAACGATTCTCAGTCTAAACTTGGCTGCAACTGATTTGATCTTCCTGGACTTTCATGGTGGGGGGGGGGGGGTAAATTCCCCCCCCCCCACCCCTCCTCTTTTTGCTGGGCTAGGTGACAAGGGGATATTTATGTTGGTTTCGGTGGAATGCATTTCCTTCCCCAATCAGGAATGTGGCAGAGAGTTTCTAATGATAAGTTCTATGGAGGCTGTGAATAAAAGATCGCTTTTTAATGCTTCCAGTCCAGGTGTTCAGTGTGCTTGTCTTATCAGGAACACATTTGCATTTTATTACCCTTCTGCCATTCAAGCGAATTCCCTGCTTCAGACATACCTGACATAGTTGGGGGTTCTGCCTTCAACACCCCTTCCTCTCCACATACATGCACAGAGCGAGAACAGAGCCAGGTACGCTACCAGGATCATTTCTCGCCTTTCCCCGCGCCCCAGCTTTCCTCTCGTAAACCTCGGGCGAATATCAAACCAGGCGCAGCTGGCACTCGGTGGCTGCGTGCAATTTTTACAGCAGCGGGTTCATGTGGCTGGGCAGAAATATACCCTTGCAGCATGCACGCATATCATATATACATTTGCTGAAACTGATGAGGTCGGACGTCATTATAAAAGCGTTGGTCTAAAGTGGAGCATGCCACTGAAAATTCTCTCTGCGCGCGCGCATCCACAGAGTGTGCGATTTTAATTCAAGCAAACCCCCCTCTAAACGACCTGCCTTCCCCACACACACGGGCAAACATGGACACAGCCCAGAGATTGCACCACATTCCTGCTGGGGAACTTTACCGGGACACTTATGGGTCCAGTGAAACCAGTTAACATTTGCAGCACCTCCCGAGAGTCCCTAAGCACTGAGTAACGAAGGCTACTCCTAGCGCTGCAGACCCCTGCCTGGCTAAAGGCTCGTTTGTGTTTGTTTCCTGCGCCTTGCCCAGAAACCGTTTTCAAAACAGGACCTTCCTCGGCGAGGGTTTCCCTCATTCCAATTACCTAAACTTAGTAATTACAGCCGATCTGCAGCTACATGCCTTCCTCTGCACCCCTTACTTCCATTTGCTTTTGCGGTGGGAGCGCTAAGATGAGCTCTTAAAGGGATAGGATGTAACATTCACCCGGCCTCTCACCACAGCACGGATGTGTGTTTCATCATGGCTCAGGGAATCAATGCCCTGAATCGATCTGAGCATTGGGGAGGGAGCTGGGAATACAGAACTGGAACGAAATGTACAAGTTACAAAAGGAAAAACCCTATCCCAGGCATCTTGCTTTTGGAGGGGAAAATCTGTCCTCCCTTTCTCACACCTGCTCTCCTTGGCTGCGGGGTGTTTTCTGCGCCGCGGCAGGGCTCTGAGAAGCAGTGAAGTTTGGGGGGCATTAAGGCGGTTAGATGAGACACACCACCCCCTTAAATTCCAATATATATCTTGGAGACTGGTATATCTTTCGTGCATCTGGTCTATTTCGCCCCCCTTTCTACAGCAATTGTGAGTTCAAAAGCAACGGAGAGAAAAAGGCGAAACAAGAATGAGAGAGGGACAGGTCTGTCCCCAACAGCTTTATTAGGAATCTAAGATTGAATCCGCCTCTTCGGCTTCGTCCACCCTCCATGTTATCAATCCTATGTTTTAACATGAAAAGGGGAGACGGTCGATATAAACTCGCCCCAGATTCAAAGGAAAGCTTCGTGGTTATTTCCACCTTGCATAATGGTACCGGGGGGAGCGTTGCTTTTTAATAATGGTGTTATTTGGCTTTCAAGGAGCAAAGCGTCTATCTGGGTGTCCTCGCCCCCTGTTTTCTGTCTGCTCTTGCCCGTGGCTGCGAGGAGCAGAAAACTGAAAGCGATTCTGGTCTATCTCCCCCTTTCCCTTTGCACAGCCTGACTGTCGAAGGAAGATTTCCCTTTTCGCCTACCAATGACCCACCTATTTCTTTTGGACGGCGTTATGTAGCCAAGGTGGCATTCCCCAGACTTGTTGTTCTTTCCGCCTCGCTGCCCTAGAGAGTTTATAACCCACAGGACCCGATTCTGCTCTGACTTCCACTGGACCCCTTAAGATTTGTGTTCCGAATCTGGCCCATAATTTCCAAGTTTCCAGAAGCTACGGGAACAGAATCTTACCCATCCCATACTGTACAATATCATCTATATAATATCAAAGTCTATATCGAGAAATCTGTCCCAGTCCTCGCTCTAACCAATTCTCTCTCTTTTCTTTACATAACTAGTCCAGGTGGTTCAATCCTGTCTTACCTACTTCTTGTTTGTTTGATTGATTTTTTAAAATATTCTTTAAAGCGAGGAAAAAAATGTTTTCAATCTCCAACCCCCCCCCCCCCCCCTTTCCTTCCACCTGACTAGCTCAAAATCACCTTGAAATACTCATGTCAACTTGTATCATTATCTCTTTAATTCAGTCCGTGCCTTTTGTTCTCCGCGGGAGAGGATCAAAGCACTTTAAAAAAATAACTTTCGATCTCTCTCCCTCTCTTTTACAGTAGAAATGACGAGAGATCAGGTATAACCCAGTCATAATAAACAAAGCGAATGTATAAATAAAAGAGGTGAAATGCGGATTCTAAAAAAAAACTTCCCGGGGTTGGAACAATTCCACTTCTTTAGCTCAGTGGCAACGAATGGAGAATTTCAAGTCATCATAAAAAGCAGGAATTGCAGAAAAGCAGAAGGTGTGTGTGTGTGTGGGGGGGGGGAATATCCTTTTAAATGAAAAAAAAAAAAAGAAGAAGAATCAAACTTACCACCAGATTGGATAACTTGCCATAGCCCGACTCAACCCACACAGAAACAGAAAGTATCCAATACAGCCCATCGCCAAAAGTTGATGAAAAGTTTGGGGTGTTTTTTTTTTTATATAATTCAACCCGAGTTGCCAACACTTTCCTTTCTTCTGCTTTACGATGATGGTGTGAGTAAAATAAATAAATTAAAAACAAACCCAAATAAAATCAAATGAACTCAGCCCAGCCAGGTAAATAATCCTCTCTCTTCCTTCCCCAACTCCTCTCGAGAAAAAAAAAAAATCCCAGAGAGAAAAAAACTCTTCTCCCCACCAAAAACAAAAAAAAAAAAAAAAAAAAAAAAAAAAAAAAAAAAAAAAAAAGTTTGAAGTAGCTCTCTTTAGAAGGACCCAATCAGCACTTATTGCCAAAGGGAAAATTCTGATGCTTCTACTTGCTCTGTCAATCAGGAGCGGGAAGGCAGGATTGAGCTAATTGCAAGAAGATAGTGTTTTAATACTCATTAGGGGCATGTTGGCCCACAAGCCAGAGATAAAATGTAGTTTTTAAAAGGGGGAGGAAGATTTAGGGGGTTTAAATAGACTGGGGGGGGGGGACCCCTGTGGATTAGGGTAGCTATAACAACCTGCCCGGATTTCACTCCCTGGGTAGAAGCTACTAAAATGCAAAAACACATAAATCTGTGAGGTTATTTTTTGGGGGGGTGTGTGTTTGTTTGTGTGTTTGTTTTCACTTGCTCGGTCTGTTCTTTTTTTTTACCCTCTTGTCTTCATCATAAATCTCCTTTTCCTCGCAGCGGCCGTCTGAGACTTTGAACGAACTTTGAGAAACTTTCTTTTTGCATAAAAAAAAAAAAAGAGAATTTACACACTCCCTCCCTCCCTCCCTCCCTCACACACATACACTCCCCGTTCCCACCATCCCAGAGCTCCAGTGCGGACCTCGGCTAAGAAATCAACCCCTTCATGCAAACCTTCCTATGGAGCACCATAATTATTGAAAAGATTCGCAGAGTCAATTTAGCCAGCACGTGGCTTCAAACGACTTCATCCATCAGATCAACCCCAAGCGAGGATTAATAAATGATCCAGTTTGTTTAATTGTAGCTTGAAACAATTTATGTCCTGGGGAGGGGGGGTGGGTGTAGGGAATCTGAATGAAGCCAACTCTTTTTCCTGCAACAGGGATTTAAAAAAATAAATAAAAAAGCGGTAACTACCAGAAATGGGAAAGGTGGCGAGATTTCTTGCTGGTTTGGAATATATTGTTTAAAAACATCTGTATTTGAGACAACGTGTCAGACATCCGCCTACCCCCGGCTGCTTGGGAATCTTGCAGTGAAGGACTTGGGTGGGTGGGACCGAAGTGGAGAAGTGCAACCAGGGATAATAACGAGGATGCGGAATAATCACGATTACTTTGATATTACACGGGCATTGCCTGTTTGTTAGCAAAGAGAGAGGTAAAGATAACACTGAAAGAGAGGCTCGGCTCGCAGACTTTCTCAGTCGCTGATGAAAGGTACAACCAAGACTAGATTTTTATTCCATGATTGTATTGGAGGAGGGGTTGGATCGTGTGTCAGTTTAACCCAAACTTTAATTTTCCTTTTTATCCAGACACAGTTCCCACGATACGGACACCGAGTCTAAGGGGAAATATGTCTTTATTTTTAAATCTATGGAATCAATTCTGATCAAGCTAAACCTGAAATGAACCACATTCTGGGGGTGTTTGTAATGAGCTTGATCCTGGCCCCTGGACATTTGCAAGGATCGGGTTTTTAATACTTCCTTATTATTATTTTTTTTTGGGGGGGGGAGGGAAGGATCTTTGTTCCCACCCTGCCAAGAAACGAGAAGAGGTGACCGGAAATCGAGGCGACATGGCCAATGTTGCTCGAACCCATCGCGTTCTTGCAGCCCAACTGGATTCGATGCGGTTTCCTTCCAGGAGCAGGAACTGATGCTCTGGTGGCCTGATGGCTCAGTTGTATTGTGTGGTATTGTATTAATCCCCCCCCCCCCCCGCCTCCTCGGAGGGCTCCGGAGCCAAAGAGGCTGGGGGGGCAAAGGAAGAACATTGCACAAGGTGGGACTAGAAAGAAAGAAGGAGAGAGAGAGAGAGAGAGAGAGAGAGAGAGAGTTGGAGGGGAGGGGGTGAAAAAAACCCATCTTAAGGACTTTCCCTGCGTCTTAGCGAAAATCCCATCCAATTACAGCCTTGCGGGAAAGAACCGAGCGCTGAGGCGTTCATAGGAGGGGATTTCTCTGTCTTTTCCAGGGGGATTGCTCACCGGCAGACTCGGAGGTTCACACGCCTTCCCCTTGTGCCCCCAGCGCCTGGAGATCTCTCCAAGGGACAGCCTGGAAGGGGATGGCTGAGGGGGGGGGGTCTTAGCAAATCGCTCCCGAGGCCCATTCGTTTGTTTCTTGGGGGGCTTTAAACGGAGGCCACACCGCCTTGGAAGTAGCACCAGAGACGCACCAGAATCGACCCGAAGATACAACTTCTGCAGCTTTTTCGGGAGGATGGAGACAGCCCCAGCTTTGTCATGGGCCCAATAAATACAAGTTTCAGAGTAACAGCCGTGTTAGTCTGTATCCGCAAAAAGAAGAACAGGAGTACTTGTGGCACCTTAGAGACTAACAAATTTATTAGAGCATAAGCTTTCGTGGACTACAGCCCACTTCTTCGGATGCATATAGAATGGAACATATATTGAGGAGATATATATACACACATACAGAGAGCATA